>NW_006928571.1:0-4762 GCF_000298275.1 Orycteropus afer afer
CTTCGTTTGTAACCGCCCCTTAATAATCTTATAAAAGTGTAAGACATAGAGAGCCAGGGGTCTTTTTGCCCAAACTGTTGCATCGGTGTAAGCAGAGACCCCAGCTCGAGCTTGGAAATAAACTTTTCCTTTGCTTTTGCATTGTCGAGTCATTGTCATGTTCCTCGCGCCGACACTCCTTTCCAAATTCGGGTCCAAATGATCAATAATTAACCCCCATGGAAGCAGCAAGAAATCAAAGACTTGTTGCACTGAGTAAATCTACTGCTAAAGACTTCTTTAAAGTTTTTTTTTTTTTTTTTTAATATTATTTTGATGACTAGGTATGTATGTCTGACCTTAAGCTGTGGTATTTTCAATTACCTCACATGCATGAGTAAGTTGGATAATGAAAAAGGAAGACAAGAACTGATATTTTCAAACTGTGGAATTAGCAAAGAATATTCATTTAACTGGGATTTACCAAAAGAACAAACAAGTTAGTCTTAGGAGAAATAGAACCAGAATGTCCCTTATAAGTGAGGATTGCAAGACATTGGCTTGCTTACTTTGGACATGTCATTAGGAACAACCAGTTGCTAGAAAAGGAAACTAGTAAAATGAAAGGTCAGAGAAAATGAGGTAAATCCTCAGTAAGACAGACTGATGCAAAAGTCACAATAGACACAAACATACTAATGATCATTAAGATGGCTCAGACCAGAAGCATTTCACTCTGTTATAGATAGATAAGGTCTCCATGAGTTGGAGTTGAACCAATGGCAAGTCACAACAACAACAACATGAACCCAGACACATAAAACTGTTACAGGCCACTGGACACTTATTTACTCAACAGGACACAGTTCAGGAGCCACAGCTTGCTAGCTAGCTGGGGAGTGCAGGCAGCTCCTTCTTGTGCCATTGCACAGCTCAGGGACAAAGAGATAATATCCACATAAGACAGGTGGAAGCCGCCCTGACCTAAACTTTTCATATTTCACAGGAGACAACAGAGCTTTGAGACAATTATACAGGTAAAGCATCCACAGTCACATCTGAGGACTTTCCTGTGACAAAAGTCACCACATTCAGAGAAGCTCAAAATTAGGGCTTCACATAAGGTAGTTACAGCTCTCTAATTCGAGATACGGTCAGGATCTCCCACTACCCATACACACCTTGTAAACAATTTTGCTTGGTAATACAAATTACATGCCATTTTTATTCTAAAAGCAGTTGGTGTTAAGTCAATTCAGACTCATAACCCCATGCATGCACAACAGAACTGCTCTATAGGTGTTTCAAGGCTGTGATCTTTCAGAATCTGATTACCGGGCCTTTTGTAGGAGGTCCCTCTGGGTGGGTTCAAACCACCAACCTTTTGATTAGTAATGGAGTGCTTAACCACTTGAACCACACAAGGACTACTAAGGTATCAGGGAAATAGAGTTAGGAAGTCACTTATAAGTCAAATGCTCATGCAGAAAGGGAAATTGTTTTTGTTAATCCTTAACCCACAATTTCTGTTCTTAGTTCATCTCAGTGTATTCCCTAAACCTTGGCCTTTCCCAAAGTTCTATCCTCAGTCCTCTTCTCAATGTTATTATATTCACTCAGGAGAAGTGAAGTGAAGGAATGTGCAGAACTGTCACCATTTCCACAGCAATGGCCCCAAAGGTGGAGGCTGAGATTATGCCCACCGTCACCAGCCTTGGACCCCACCTACAAGGGACCTCCACTGGGTATGAGCTACGACCAAACCGTCCCACTGAGAACACTCATTAAAACCAAAAAAACAAACCCAGTGCCATCAGGTCAATTCCGACTCACAGCACTCCTATCGGATTCCACGGCTGTAAATATTTACAGAAGACTACTTCATCTTTCTCCCATGCATTGAATTGCTGACCTTTTGGTCAGCAGCTAAATGCTTTCTCCATTACACCGCAAGAGCTCCTTCATTCATTAAAGGGAGTTCAAATATCCAGACTCTAACAATTGGACTAACCTTATATTGTCTTTACTCTCTGGTCCTAATTAAATGTCTTGCTGTCTTTTACCTGTATGCCTTGTCATGACTACCTTGTATCAAACTAAATAAATTTAAAGATGATAAACTTGAGTACTTCTTTATTTATTTTAAAATAAAATCCCACATGACACTTGTTTTTGAAATGAGTTTAGTAATAATCACCTAATTTATATCCCTTTCTGTAAGGAGTCAGAACTAATGAATTTTTAGGGATCAAGATAATTCAAATTCCACAGTCTAAAGGTTATATAAAACAAAAAGGGAGCATGAATTAGAGAGAAAAAAAAAGGCTTTTAGTTTAAATATTAACTCATATTGGCAATTAAAACTAGTAAACACATAAAAAGTGAGAAAGCCTGATATAAGCATAACAGCAAGTTGCTTTTTTAAATATTGACTTATTTTTGCTTCCAAGTGTTTCCAGGAACATTCTATAATTCTTAAATATTCATCATTGAAGGAAGTCTAATCTCTTTAAAATGTAAAGTTGATTTTTTTTTTTTAAATCTGATTTAAATTATTGAATAAATGGCACTGAAACATCTATTATGGAAATCACCACATGGAACATAATACATAGATTTCATCACCCAATGACATGCACTATTTTCATAGTTCAGTGGTCACTTCCTATCCTTTTCAATACAAATAGATGATGCTTAGTTGTTACTTGAAGTGTAACATAATATTGTATTCTTTTGTGTTTATTTAATACAACAAAATAGGTATTTTTCACATCACTATATAACTTTCATAATTATTATTTTAATAGCTACATTTTATCTCATCTTATTTATTTTTATTTACTTATCTCTTTTCCCTAGTTTTCATTATTATAAATAATGCTGCACCTTTGTTCAGTCAACTTTTCTTTTACATATATATATACATATATAAACCAAAACACAAAACAAAACAAAAAAAGAACCTCACTCCCGTGGAGTAGGATCTGACTCACAATGATTCTTCCTTGGGTTTCCAAGGTTGTATCATTACAGAAGTAGATTGCCCAAACCACCAGAGTGCCCCTCCATATGTATATACACATATACAGGAGCTCTGGTGGCATAATGTGTAAGGTATTTGACTGCTAACCAGAAGGCTAGTGGTTCAAACCAGCCTCTCCTTGGAAGGACACTGGGCAATCTACTTCCATAGAGATACCACCTAAAAACCCAAGGAGTGGAGTTCCAGTAAGATGGTGGAATAGGCAGAAAGACTGCACAGACCCTCTTCAACAAAGAAAAGAGGAACCAATTAACACAAACACAGAAGATAATCCTGGATCCCTGAACCTTGAAGGGAAGGATATAGAAGTGGACTAAACTCCAACTAGCAGAAGAATTTGCATGAAAATACCAAAAAATGAGACATACAGAGCAGCAGTCTGGCAGTGATCCTGATGGCACAGACAGCTTGGAAATTGCTGTGTGGTGGGAGGACCCAAGAATTAACCTAAAAAATTAGCCGTGCTAGCTAGGGACTGCAAGGAGGACTGCTCTGGTGGCAAGGGAACAAAAGGGGAGGCAGTGAACAAGACGGAGGGTTGAGCTGTGGACTTTTGTCTGTCTGGAGGGCAGATCCATTTTGAATGTTTACAAGTCGCTTGACCATTTTGGATATTAAAACAACAGTGTTCTCCCAGACTCCAGGGGCTTAAGAACAGGATACACTTGCCAGTAACCCCACGGACATTCTGGACCCGGACGACTGAAAAGGTGCGACATTCCCATTATTACTCTTATGCCCAACAACCTCTTGGTGAATGGAGGTGTGGCCATCCCCCACTCCTACCCACTTACTGGGCCCGCAGGAACTCCATCCCAGTCTGTATGCTTGGGTGCCCTGCCCTGCCTTCCCCCAATTTTTTTTTCTCGTTCTTTTTTCTGTTTTTTAGTTTGCTTGTTTTCGTCTGTTTTAAAACTACTATTATTATTACTACTTTTGTCTTTTTTGCTATTATTCTTTATTCTTCCCCTCCTAGATCCTAGTTTTCAGCTTTTTTTCTTTACCTTGTTCCTAGTAGCATTTATTTTCCTTCTCATGGTTAACCCACTCCTTGTTTTTTCTTTTGCATTTTTCCCATTTTTTTTTCCTTCATTACTTTCCTTCTCTACCTTTTCTCTCTTCTTGCCTTATCCCCAGATATTGCATGCTTTTTTTTTTTTTTTTTTTGCCTTTTTCCATTTTTTCTTTTTTTTGGTTACTGCTCCTGTGTGATTACATGGTGCATCTTTTGTCCATCTGCTTTTACTTTTTTGATGGTTATTCAATTGTAATTTTTATCTAACTGAGTGGGAGACAGCAACAGTCCCCATATGACACAACTACACCCACACTGCCTGCAACTTCACTTACTGAGTGAGAGCGATGACTTCCTTCTCCACCAATAGGTCAATGATAAAAGGAACACCAAGAAGAGCCTGAATCACCCTTGGCTGCTCTTCACAAACAGTTAACAGAGATCTAAATACAACAACTCCACGATGCCTCAGAGACAACAGATCATCACAGTCCACACAAAGAAGCAAGATAAAGTGGTAGAAACGAGAGAGCAGGATACAGACCCAGAACATATCCCTGAGGAAGCAGCAGCATTGGAACTCTCTGATAAGGAATTCAAAACAATTATCTTTAGGTATCTTCCAAAGAGTGAGAGACAGACCAAAGAAAACACAGAAAAAACCTTACAAGAATTTTGGAAGAAAATACAAGAACAAAATGACAAAATAAATGAAAAATTAGAAA
>NW_006928571.1:5326-5780 GCF_000298275.1 Orycteropus afer afer
AAGCGAGAAGGCAATGGGATGGCATATATAAAACCATGAAAGAAAAAAAAATTCAACCAAGAATTATATACCCGGCAAAATTGTCCCTCAAATATGATGGTGAAATTAGGACATTGCCAGATAAGCAGAAACTAAGGGAATTTGTTAAAACCAGATCAACCTCACAAGAGATACTTAAAGGAGTCTTTTGAACAGAGAACCAAAAATAGCAAATAACAGTTATTATTTGTTATTAGTAACTATCGATACACAAGATGACATAACCCAGAAACCACAGCTATGGACATATCCAAAGTAAAATGGCTTACAAGATTGTAAACAGGGAACCAGAGACATCAATTGGCATGTGAGGACAACTACAAACAAAAAGAGGTAAAATACTGTGTAGTTACAGAACTGCTGAATGGTGAGGAAGTTTAGAGAGTTGCAAGATAGAATGGACTGTTCTAAACTC
>NW_006928572.1:0-1286 GCF_000298275.1 Orycteropus afer afer
GCTACAGCTGTCATCACAGGGGAATTTCTAGCTTTAAAGACCTACGACAGAATACAACGTTTCACAATTAATGATCTACGCTTCCTTCTCAAAATAGAAAAAGAAGAGCCCAAAGAAAAGTGAAGGAAATCTTTTAAGAGAAAAGCAAAAAAATATTGAAAATGCATAAAATCAAGAGCAGCTTTTTTGGAAAAAAAAACAAAGAAATTGATAACCTTCTAGTCAGACTGCTCAAAAAAAAAAAAAATAAAAGATGACACAAATGATCAATATCAACCATGAAAAAGGGTATATAAAGAGAAAACTTTGTTATTAAAAAAAAAGTAACAAGAATATTTTGCTACCTTTTCTGACGAATTGCTGTTCAAAATATATCTGTAGAAAGAACAGTTTCACAAGATGTTTTGGTTATTCCAGAATAACAACAACAACAACAAAAAAAGTGAATAAACAAATTTAGAAAAAAAAAGTTAAAATTAAGCAAGTTTCTCTGTAGATCTTTTTAATTTGTTCTAGGAAAAGATATCGAGTTTACATCATTTCCTCAACTTACGTGGCCTCAAACAATTTATTATACTGTGTGATATCTACAATCACACTGAAGTACTGTTATTCCATTAAAAATGGTTGGTATATAAATCTCTTAAGGATTTACCTTGAAAGAAAATGAGGCTAGGGCTTTCAGTTACACTTAGCCGAAGGCCCAAGGCCAAATACATAGGACAGGAAGGTAATCAAGGTGAAGAGAGTAACCTGAAATGTCTTAAAAAGGATTATGTGTTTTGGATTATGTGTTTATCTGAATGTACTACAGGTATGGAATGTTCTCTTACCTGCTTGTACATTAGAAATGATGAAGGGGTACGGATAACAGAAAGCATCTAAGTCCCCCTTCAGCTGAAACTTGATTGGATATGTTAAAAGGGAAAATAGAATTTTCCCAGAAGAAACACAAGTTTTTGTTTCAAACCCTGTGTGTAGAGTCTAGGAGGCTTCAGTAGAAAACTTGAGCCCCACCCAGTACTACTGAGGGAACAGAAGATTTGCATTTAAAGAAAGGATCTGAAGAGGGGGAAAAAAAAAAGACTGTTGGCTTTTTTGATCTTCGAGCAAGCAGATAGGTTTGGGTGCATGAAGGCAGGAAAGTCATCATCCATGAGAGAAACCCCTTCCAGGACTGAAAGTTAAAGGAAGCCAGCGAGTAGTAGGCTTATATTACTCACTTGTGACCACCTGGGTCCACTTGAGTGGAAATGGGGTAAGTGCAGCAAAGAAGAAACAGGCTG
>NW_006928572.1:2146-3709 GCF_000298275.1 Orycteropus afer afer
TGGCTGAGAAAGATGACATACTTCTGAGAGAAACATGCTCCTGAGAGACACACTCTGCTAAGAGACACCGAGAGACATGCGTTGTTAAGAGAGAGACACCGACAGACAAGCATTGCTCGAGAAAGACTGAAAAGATACTGTTGGCAGAGATAGCGGGCTGAGAGACTGAGCGTTGTTCCTAAACTTGAATTGTAGCCTGGTGCTTTCCTAACAAACCCCATAATCTGTGAGTTGTGTGTGGCCACTGCAGCTAATTATCAAACCTAGCAGAGAAGTGGTAGGTATTGCAGGAGGAATGGTTGGTGAAAAGGCTAGAGTGAGGCAGCATGCCTCACCTCACAGGAATAGGCCTTGGGCTACTGATGGTGATTCTGTCTTTCTCTTGTGCGGTTAGAGGAAGTCGAAGATGAAGCCTCCTTGCCCCGTTGGCAACAACTTACAAAAATCTTTGGGACACAGTGAAAGCAGTACTCAGAGGAAAATTCATAGCAATAAATGTACACATCAAACAAGGGGAAAGAAACAAAATCAACAGTCTACCTCAACAACTACAATTAGAAAAAGAGCAACAAAAGAAACATACAGTATCTAGACATAAGGAAATACTAAAGATCAGAGCTGAAATAAAACAATAGACAAAATCAACACAAGAAGCTGGTTCTTCGAAAAGGTTAACAAAATTGACAAACCACAGGCAAATATAACAAAGGAAAAGAGAAGATGCAAGTAAAATAAATAATAAACAAGAAGGGCAAAATCAAAACCGAACCAACTGAAATAATAGTAATAATAAAATAGATAATAACAGAGTATTATGAAGAACTGGGGAGCTCTGGTAGCGTAGTGCCTAAGGCACTTGACTGCTAACCAGAAGGCTGGTGGTTCAAACCCACCAGCCACTCCTTGGAAGGAAGATGGCGTAATCTACTTCCATAGTGATACTGCCTCGAAAACCCAAGGAGGGGTCGCTATGAGTCGGGGCCGACTCGACGGCACATAACAACAACAACAACAACAAAATGTGCATTGAAAGACTTCTCCAAAAGGGTAAAAAGAGAACCTACAGATTGGCAGAAAATATTTGGCTATGATATATCTCACAAAGGACAAAGGACTTATCTCCAAAATGTACAGAACACTTAAACACCTCAACACTAAAAGACAAACAATCCAATTTAACAATGGGCTAGGGACAGTAACAGACACTTCACTAAAGATGATATACTGGCAGCCAACAAATACACTAGGAAATGCTCACAACCATTAGCCATTAGAAAGATGCAAATCAAAACAACAACGAGATATCATCTCACCCCAGCAATAATAGCAAAGTTCAACGAGACAGAAAATATCAAATGCTAGCAAGGTGGTAGAGAGATTGGAACTCTCATACATTGCTGGTGGGACTGCAAAATGGTACAAGAATTATGGAAAGTGGTAGGGCCTTTCCTTAAAAAACTGAAAACAGAAATACCATTTGATCCAGAAATTCCATTACTAGTAATATATCCTTAAGAGTTGAGAGACAATGGGAGAAGGAAGGGCTGCTTATGCACAGGGAGA
>NW_006928573.1:0-596 GCF_000298275.1 Orycteropus afer afer
TTTTCAAACTGTCATTCCCGGCATAGTAGATCATATGGTTGTCTGATTCAAAATGGCCAAAACCAGTCCAGGGACCACAGGGACCCAGGTAAGGGTGGTAGGAGAGGTTTTCAATAGGGAGACAAACTTGTCTGTCAGTTTATCTACCGTGGTGATGTGGTGATGTGAGTTTTGAGGCTGAGCCACTGGTGTTTCAAACCCAGCGGGATGCACATGGTGCACAGGTATCAGCCCAGCTTAGAAACTGAGACAGACTAGGAAGAAGGAAGAGGGGACCCACTTCTCAAAGAATTGGGCAAAAGCAGTCCATTTCAGCTCACTAATGCTGAGGATATCAATCTTTATGTCTTCCATTTCCTTTTTGACAACTTCCAATTTTCCTAGATTCATCCTTCGTACATTCCATGTTCTGATGAGGCAGTATCTCTATGGAAGTAGATTCTCCTGTCTTCCTTCCAAGGAGTGGCTGGAGGGTCAAACTTAATAAAAACTCTTAACAACATCCAGGGGGGGGGGAAGACATATAAAGGACAAAAATAAGGATATCAGCAGAATTTTTGTCAGATGTTGCAAGCTACAAGACTTTAGAGAAACAA
>NW_006928573.1:3571-4908 GCF_000298275.1 Orycteropus afer afer
GGATGCACATGGTACACAGGTATCAGCCCAGCTTACAAACTGAGACAGACTAGGAAGAAGGAAGAGGCTGCCCACTTCTTAAAGAACTGTGCAAGGAAAACCTTATGAATAGCAAAGAAACACTGTCTGATACATTACTGTGCAACTTTATGAATAGTCTGGTTAGGTTAGAAGGCTCTCAAAATAGGGCTGGGAAAGAGCTGTATCATCAGAGTAAACCCAGCCTTACTCATATGGATAAAGTAAAGCTTTCGAGACCTCCATTTGCTGATATGGCACCACTCAAATTGAGGAGAAACAGCTGCAGACATCCATTAATCATCGGAATATGGAATGTACAAAGTATGAATCTAGGAAAATTAGAAGTTGTCAGAAATGAAATGGAACACAGAGAGATTGATATCCTAGGCATTAGTGAGCAGAAATGGACTGGTTTTCGCCGTTTTGAATCAGGAAGCCATATGATCTACTATGCTGGAAATGACAGTTTGAAGAGGAATGGCATGGCATTCATCATCACAAAGGATGTTTCAAGATCTGTCTTGAAGTACAATGCTGCCAGTGATAGGATAATATCCACATGCCTACAAGAAAGATTAGTTAATGCAACTATTATTCCAATTTATGCATCAAACAACAAAGCCAAAGATGAGGAAATTGAAGATTTTTATCAACTTCTGCAGTCTAAAATTGACTGAATGTGCAATCAAGATGTGTTAATTATCACTGGTGACTGGAATGCAAAAGTTAGAAACAAAGAAGAATCACTAGTAGTTGGAAAATTTGGCCTTTTTGACAGAAATAATGCTGGAGATTGCATGATAGAATTTTATAAGACCAACAACTTATTCACAGTAAATACCTTTTTTCAACAGCACAAATGGCAGCTATACATGTGGACTTCGCCAGATGGGATACAAAGGAATCAGATTGACTCTATCTGTGGTAAGATGCAATGGAAAACTCAATATCTTCAGCCAAAACAAGGCCAGGAGCTGACTGTGAAACAGACCATCAACTACTCATATGCAAGTTCAACTTGAAGTTGAAGATAATTAAAACAAGTCCATGAGAGCCAAAATATGATGTTGAATACATCCCTCCTGAATTTAAAGACCATCTAAAGAATAGATTTGATGCATTGAACACCAGTGACTGAACACTAGAAGACTTGTGGGAAGACATCCAAAACATCATCCATGAAGAAAGCACGAGGTCATTAAAAAGATGAGAAAAGAAGAGAAGACCAAAATGGATGTCAGAAGAGACTCTGAAACTTGCCCTTGAATGGAGAGTAGCTAAAAAATGGAAGAAATGACAAGATAAAAGAGCTGAAC
>NW_006928573.1:6428-7130 GCF_000298275.1 Orycteropus afer afer
CCATAAAACCAAGACAAAACAAATCAACACATAACCAGCAGCTAGAGACAACCTAAAGAGACAGTGCTTTACCAGATTCCAAGAGCTTAAGATGAGGTTCTGCTTTCCAGTAACCCCAATAACTCTCCAGACCTGCACTACATGACAGAAGAGTTCCTAGTTTACACATTCTTTTTTTTTTTTTTTCCCCTCTCATGGTTAACTCCATTTCTTGTTGGTATTTTTTTGTTTAGTTTTTGCTTTTTTCTTTCATTTTAGTTAGTTTGTTTTCTTTCTTCATTATTCTCCTTCTCTACCTATTTTCTCTTAGTGACCTATCACCAGATATTGCATATTTACCCATTTTCTTCTTTTCTCCACTTTTTCATTTTTTAGGTTACTGTTCCTGTGTGATTTCAGGGTGTATTTTTTTGTCATTATGTTTTTAGTTTTTTCAGTGGTTACTCAATTGTAATTTTTGCCTAACTGAGTGGGAGACAACAACAGCCCCCATAAGATACAAGTACACCCACACCTCCTGCAACTTCACTTACTGGGCAAGAGCTAACACCTCCTTCTCCACCAATAGGCCAATGATAAAAAACCACCACCAAGAGCCTCAATCACACTTGGCTGCTCTTCAAAAACAATTAACAGAGATCTTAACACAATACCATGATGCCTCGGAGAAAACAAACCATCATAGTCCACACAAAGAAGCAA
>NW_006928574.1:0-1324 GCF_000298275.1 Orycteropus afer afer
GTCAATGACATGAGACAAAGTATATGTGAACTGCTGTATGGAAAGTGAATTCACTCTGTAAATCTTCACCCAAATCACAATTAAAAAAAAAAAAAAAGATGGAATCCAATAGAACATGTGTAAAACCAATAAGAATGTGTGATTCATACACAGGAAATAAAGCAGCCAATAGAAACTGTTGCAGAGGAAATAAAAACATTAGACTTACTAGACAAAGATTTTGTGTTACCTATTTTAAATATGTTCAAAGAGATAAAGTATATCCTGTCTCAAAAGTAAAGGGATATATATAATGCTCCCTCAGAAAGTGGAGAATATCAATAAAGTCATAGGAATTATTTTAAAAAGTAGAAATTCTAGAATTTGAAAGTACAATGACAGAAATCAAAATTTTACTGGTGGGGCGTGTTACCAAATTTGAGTAGGCAGAAAAAAGAATCAGCAAACTTTAAGATAGATCAATTGAAATTATCCAGTGTGAAAAATAGAAAGAAAAAGGAATAGTAAAATGAACAGATCCTCAGGTATTTGTGAGACATGATCAAGCATAGGAACATATGCATAATATGAATTCCAGAGGGAGTAGAGAGAAAGAGGTAGAAAGAATATTTGAGGAAATAATTGTCCAAAAGTTCAATTGGGTGAAAATGAATAATCTCATCTAATAAGATCAACAGAGACCAAGTGGGATAATGTCAAAAACATTCACACCTAAACACAGCATTATCATCCTTGACAGACAAAAACAAAGAATGACTCTTGAACACAGCAAAAGACAAGTGACTTGTCATATGGTAATATTAAACTCTGATTTCTCCTCAGAAACAATGGATGCCCAAGTAATGGGATTTGTTGTTGTTGTTGTTGTCTGCCGTCGAGTCGGCCCCGACTCATAGCGACCCCTCCTTGGGTTTCCAAGGCAGTATCACTACGGAAGTAGGGATAATGCATTCAAAATGCTGCAGAAAATGACCATCAACAAAGAATTCTATATTCAGCAAAACTATTGTTCAAAACTGAAGAGGAGTGTATACACACCAAAGTTTATTAGTGGATACTAGGGGGAAGCAGGAAGGATGGCATAGGTGACTCACAGCTTAGAGAACATTGAGCTTTTCTTAAGAGTGATGGAAAACTTTGGAAGTAGTTAATGGTGACAATTGAACATGATAAATATAATTAATGTCATTGAGTTGTGCATATGAAGAAAGTTGAAAGGGAAAAGATTTGTTACATATATGTTTACCACAATTTTTTAAAATGAAGGATAAATTAAGACATAACAATAACAAAAATAGATTTTATTTTCAGAGAACGTAGCTTA
>NW_006928574.1:1807-2341 GCF_000298275.1 Orycteropus afer afer
AAAGAACAAGAAAGATGTAATACATGGAAAAAACAATAGAAAAATGGTAGAAGTAAATCCATCTTATCGCTAATTAAATAAAACGATTAAACACTCCAATCAAAACTCAGAAATGGATAGAATACACATAATGCAACTATACATTGTCCACGAAAGTCACATTTAGACTCTAAGACAAACATAGGTTGAAAGGAAAGGATGAAAAAAGAATAAAACAAACACGCAGTAACCAAGGAAACCAAAAGTGGCTAAACTAATATAAGACAAAATAAACTAGAGGATAAAAAAATGTTACTAGAAGTAGAAAGGGCCATTTTATAATGAGAGAAGATCAATACACCAGGAATATATATCAATTGTAACCATATATTCACCCACAAAGTCCCCAATCATTTGAAACAAAACTAACCTAATTGAAGGGAAAAATAAACAATTCAATAATTCTACAATAATAGTTGGAGATTTCAAGATCACACTCTCAATAATGGACAGAACGGCCAGAGAGAAGATTGAAAAGAAAATCAAAGGTGTTAA
>NW_006928574.1:3766-5760 GCF_000298275.1 Orycteropus afer afer
CACCTTAGTCTTCAAGGAAATATCTTTGCTCTTCAGGACTTGGAAGAGGTCCTTTGCAGCAGATTTGCCCAATGCTATACGATGTCTGATATCTTGACTGCTGTTTCTATGGGTGTTCATTGTAGAAACAAGTGATATGAAGTCTTTGACGACTTCAATCTTTTCTCTATTTATCATGATGCTGCTTATTGGTCCTGTTGTGAGGACTTTTGTTTTCTTTATATTGAGGTGTAACCCATACTGCAGACTGTAGTCTTCAATCTTTATCAGTAAGTGTTTCAAGTCATCCTCCCTTTCAGCAAGCAAAGTTGTGTCGTCTGCATCATGCAGGTTATTAGTGAGTCTTCCTCCAATGCTGATGCCACATTCTTCTTCATATAATCCAGCTTCTCGGATTGTTTGTTCAGCATACAGATTGAATAAGTATGGTGAAAGGATACAGTCCTTCTTGATTTTAAACCATACATTGTCCCCTTGTTCTGTTCAAATGACAATGCCACCTGTTCTATGTACAAGTTCCTCATGAGCAAAATTAAGTGTTCTGGAATTCCCATTCTTCTCCATGTTATCCATAATTTGTTATGATCCACACAACTGAATGCTTTTGCATAGTCAATAAAACACAAGTAAACATCTTTTTAGTATTCTTTGCTTTGAGCCAAGATCCATCTGAAATCAGCAATGATATCTCTTGCTCCATGTCCTCTTCTGAATCCAGCTTGCATTTCTGGAAGTTCTCTATCAGTATAGTGCTGTAACCGTTTTTGAATTATTTTCAGTAAGATTTTACTTGCACGCAACATTAATGATATTATTCGATAATTTCCACATTCTGTGGGATCACTTTTCTTTGGAATGGGTACAAATATAGATCTCTTCCATTCAGTTGGCCAGATAGTTGTCTTTCAAATCTCTTGACATAGCCGAGTGAGTGCCTCCAGTGCTGCATCTGTTTGTCGAAACATCTCAATGGGTATTTGGTCAGTTCCTGGAGCCTTGTTCTTCGCCAATTCTTTCAGTGGATCTTGGACTATTTCCTTCAATATCATTGGTTCTTTTATTTTGATTTGGGTGAAGATTTACAGAGCAAAATCACTTTCCATACAGCAGTTCACATATACTTTGTCTCATGTCATTGACCAGAGTTTACCACAATGCAACAGCTCCCCTCCCACTTCCTCCCCACAATTACCTCTTCCTAGTGTCCATCCCTCTATACTCTCCTGCCCCCTGAGCTGTCTCCCTGTGCATAAGCAGCCTTACTTCTGTCATGATTGTTCTCTCCAGGGTGTGTGTCTACTTGCGATAAATGTTTAACTCACATGCCTGCACTTTGTTTGGCTGGAAATCACAGGTGTGGGTTCAATTCCAGACCTGAAGGGCAGCTACGGGCCATAGTCTCTGTGGTTCCACCAAGCTCTATTGGACCAGCAAACCTGGTCCCCACCTTTTTCTTTTTTTTAATTTTTGCCTCCAAATGATTTTGAGTTTTGTTCCACATTGTTCTCCCTCTCTATCCAGGATCTCGTACATCCCTTCCAAGTGGATGACAGTGGTAGCCGGGCACCATCTAGTTCTTCAGGTCTCATAGTTGTGTAGGTTGCGGATCGGATGGTGTACCAGTTGCAAGGACTGATTGTTTCCATTAATTTTGGTGTTCTTCTTTGCTCTTGACGAGGAGAGACCCATCGTTGCATCTAGATGGCAGATTGCTAGCTTTTAAGATACCAGTGGCTACTCACCAAAGCAGGAGGTGGAACAATGTTTTGTATAGTATATTATGCCAATTGAGCTTGATGTTTCCTGCGACTATGGTCCCAAGCCCGCAGGTTCAACTACTCGGTCCCTCTGGGTAGCTGGGTGTGACCAGGCAGTGACTACAAACTTGCCCCTTGTCAGCTCCACTATACACCTGGGAATTCTGATCATTCACATACGCTTATAGGACCATAGTCTTCCAACCCTATATATGATCTTGGATACACTCCCCATTT
>NW_006928575.1:0-1430 GCF_000298275.1 Orycteropus afer afer
CTGTGTTAATTGGTTTCCCTTTTCTTTGTTGAAGAGGGTCTGTGCAGATTTTCTGCCTATTCTGCCATCTTCGAATCGATCTAGAATGTATCCTTTTCAACAAATTTGTTGACTTTGTTATTCTGAAAGTTAGAAATTATTATTATGTCATCAAATCTAATGATTTTAGATGTCACCTTAAATCTCAGTATCCTTTGACAATATTGATCTCTCTCTCCTTTTAAAAATCTTTTCCACATTCTGTGTCTGAGAATAGATTTTCTTGCTCTGCCATTATGTCTCTAATACTTTCTATTTTGTTCTTCTTTTTGTCTCTAATTACAGACAATTGCTCTCTTTTTTTTTTCCACTAATTTCCTATTCCACTTACTGATAGAAAGTCTCAGTAAGTATCATGGCTCACTGTTTTTAGCTCACAAATTTCCATCTTCATCTAAGAGCTTCTTCTTGATTCTAATTCCATACATATCCTTTTTGTGACTACCACATGACTTCAAGAAAAAGTGTGTATTCTATGGCACTATTTCAATCTTTTTATTCTACCTCTTCAGCTTCAGTAACTATGATTTCATGGAGAAACCATTCAATTTAATGAAATAATCATCATAAAATTCCATAATAACTGCTATAAATCTTGTTGAATGGTGTGTCTATTTCCAACTATTTGCCAGGCCTTGCTTTAATATATTGAATTTTATGTAGTTTCCTTAAAATGTAATGCTATTTCATGGTGCTTGCCTTCCCTTTCACTTCACTGTACACCTCCAAATATCACTAATTTTAATACATAATTCTCTATAAATATTTCTACTAAATTATTTACCATTGTTTATTACAAATGTGTGTTTCTTTATTTCTCTCTTCTTCTTGAGTTAATATCCTATTTTATATTAGAAGCTATGTCTTACTAATTTTGAATTATCTATATATAGTATTCCACCACTTGTCTGCCAGTTTGTTGTATTCTGATAGATTGCATGTTGCTCTGAGGCTAGAAGCTATGCCACTGATAACTCAAATACCAGCAGGGTCACCCATGGTGGACAGATTTTAGTGGGCTTCCATACTAAGACAGACTGGGAAGAAGGAAGGGGTCATCCACTTCTCAGAAAGAAAAGGCCCATTGAAAACATTATGAATAGCAGTGACACACTCTCTTATATAGTTTCCAGAAGTTGAGACCGTTAGGTTGTAAGGCACTCAAAATATGACTAGGGAAGAGCTACCCCCTCAAAGCAGAATGGGAATTCCAGAACATTTCACTGTGCTCTTGAGGAACCAGTACATAGACCGGGAGGCTTTAATTCAAACAGAACAAGGTGATACTGACTGGTTTAAAATCAAGAAGGGTGTGTGTCAGGGTTGTATCTTTTCACCATACATACACACAAACACACACACAGATATATAGACACACAGCAGATGCACAC
>NW_006928575.1:2953-3468 GCF_000298275.1 Orycteropus afer afer
CATAATGTCCTCTAAGTTCATCCAAGTTATGAGGTGTTTTGTAGATTCTACATTATTTTGGGAGCTCTGATAGCATAGTGGCTAAGGCACATGACTGCTAACCAGAAGGCTGGCAGTTCAAACCCACCAGCCACTCCCTGGAAGAAAGATGGGGCAATCTACTTCTGTAATGATACTGCCTCGGAAACCCAACGAGGGGTCGCTATGAGTCGGGTCTGACTCGACGGCACATAACAACAACAACAACAACATTATTCTTTAATGTTGCATAGTATTCCATTGTGTGTATGTACCATAGTTTGGTTATTGATTCCTCAGTTGATGGACACCTAGGTTATTTCCATCATTTGGATATTGTAAATAGTGCTGCGATGAACATGGGTGTGCATATATCTGTTCTTGTCATGGCTCTCACTACTTTAGGGTATATACCTAGTAATGGGATGGCTGGGTCAAATGGTATTTCTAATTCCAATTTTTGAAGGAATCACCATACTGCTTTCCACAATGGTTGT
>NW_006928575.1:5967-7073 GCF_000298275.1 Orycteropus afer afer
CATCAGCAAATAGGGATAGTTTGGCTTCTTCCTTACCATTTTGGATGCCTTTGATTTCTCTTTCTTGCCTTATGGTTCTGGGTAGGACTTCCAGTACAATGTTCAATAGAAATGGTGATAGCGGGCATCCTTGTCTAGTTCCTGTTCTCAAGAGGAATGGTTTCTGTCTCTCTCCATTGAGAATAACATTGGCAGTTGGTTTTGCATAAATGCCTTTTATTATGTCGAGGAAAGTCCCCTCTATTCCCGTGTTCCTGAGAGTCTTAATCAGGAATGGGTATTGGATTTTATCAAATGTCTTTTCTGCATCAATTGATATGATCATGTGGTTCTTCTCCTTTGTTTTATTTACGTGGTGGATGACGGTCATTGTTTTTGTAATGTTGAACCAACCCTGCACACCAGATATGAACCCAACTTGGTCATGACGAATGATTTTCTTGATATGTTGTTGCAGTCTATTGGCTAGGCTTTTGTTGATGATTTTTGCATCTATATTCATATATAGCCCCAGGGTCACAGGTGAGGAGAGACAACTCAGGGATGCCCAAAGTAGCAGATGGGAAGAGCAGCAGAAAGGGGATTAAAAGCCAGGAAGCCAGAGAAAAGAGAAATCAGCCAAAGGGATTAGGTTAGGAGAGGAAACACAGGCCCGCCCAGAGTAGCAGGCCAGAAGAGCAAGAGAAAGGGGATTAAAAGCCAGGAAGCCAGACAGAGTACAGTCATCAACAGGGAACCAGGTGGGGGTGATACGAGAGGTCTCCAACAGAAAGACAAACTTGTCTGTTGTTTTGTCCTACTGTGGTGACATGTAGAAGTGAGTTTTGAGGCTGAGCCTCTGATGTTTAAACCCAGTGAAATGCACCTGGTGCACAGGTAATAGCCCACATTATAGACTGAAACAGACTAGGGAGAAGGAAAAGGCTGTCCACTTCTCAAAGAATTGGCTAGGGAAAACCTTATGAATAGCAAAGAAACACTGTTTGGTACATAAACTTGCACCTTTAGTAATAGTCTGTTTAGGCTAAAAGGCTCTCAAAATAGGACTGGGAAAGAGCTGCAACATCTGAGTAAACCCAGCCTTACTCATATGGAAAAGAGAAAGC
>NW_006928576.1:0-691 GCF_000298275.1 Orycteropus afer afer
GGTTATCCATTCTTCTGTTGATGGGCACCTAGGTTGTTTCCATCTTTTTGCTATTGTAAAAAGTGCTGTGATGAACATGGGTGTGCATATGTCTGTTATTGTACTGGCTCTCACTTCTTTAGGATATATAGATATCCTAAAGAAGGTATGTATATATATGTGTGTGTGTGTGTATATGTATAAATATGTGTGTGTGTGTGTGTGTGTATGCATGTATACATACATACACAAACGTACCTAGTAGTGGAATTGCTGGGTCAAATGGTATTTCTAATTCCAACTTTTTAAGGAATCGCCATACTGTTTTCCACAGTGGGTATATCATTTTATAGTTCCACCAGTAATGTATGAGAGTCTCAATCTCTCCACATGCTTGCCTGCATTTGTTATTTTCTATCTTGTTGAACTTTGCTACTGATGCTGGGGCAAGATGGTATCTCATAGTTGTTTTGATTTGCATCTCTCTAATGGCTAATGATCATGAGAATTTCTTCATGTGTTTGATGGGCACCTGAGTATCCTCTTTGGTGAAGTGTCTATTCATGTCTTCTGCCCATTTTTTAATGGGATTATTTGTGTTTTTGTTGTTGAGGTGCTGGAGTTTTTTTATAAATTCTAGAGATAAATCCCTTGTCAGATATGCCATTGCTGAATATTTTTTCCCAAACTGTAGGTTGTCTTTTGACTCTTT
>NW_006928576.1:1341-2121 GCF_000298275.1 Orycteropus afer afer
TGGCAGTTCAAACCTACCAGCCACTCCTCAGAAGGAAGGTTGGGCAATCTACTTCTGTAGTGATACTGCCTCGGAAACCCGAGGAGGGGTTGCTATGAGTCGGGGCCGACTTGATGGCACATAACAACAACAACAATTGCAAATGGTATTAATTTCCTTATTTCTTTTTCAGCAGTTTCTTTGCTGGTGTAGAGGAATCCAACTGATTTTTGGATGTTGATCTTGTATCCTGTCACGATGCTAAATCTGTTAGTTCCAGTAGATTTTTTGCTGAGTCTCTTGGGTTTTCTATGTGTAGGATCATATCATCAAAATATAGAGACAGTTTGACTTCTTCCTTACAATTTGGATGCTTTTGATTTGCCTTTCTTGCCTTATTGCCCTGGGTAGGACTTCCAGTACAATGTTGAATAAAAGTGATGATAGAGGGCATCCTTGTCTGGTTCCTGTTCTCAAGAGGAATGGTTTCAGTCTCTCTCCATTGAGAATAATGTTGGCTATTGATTTTGTGTATATGTTCTTTATTATGTTGGGGAATGTCTTTTCTATTCCTGTTTTGCTGAGAGTTTTGATCAGGAATGGGTGTTGGATTTTATCAAATGCCTTTTCTGCATTAATTGATATGACCATGTGGTTCTTTTCCTTTGTTTTATTTATGCGGTGGATGATGTTGATTGTTTTTCTAATGTTGAACCATCCTTGCATACTTGATATGAACCTGACTTGGTCATAATGAATTGTTTTTTGGTTATGTTGTTGGAGTCTATTGGCTAGGATTTT
>NW_006928576.1:3780-5088 GCF_000298275.1 Orycteropus afer afer
GCCCTTCTATTTTCTGTTTCATTAATTTCTGCTCAAATCTTTATTATTTCCTTTCTTCTGGTGACTGTAGGCTTTTCTTGCTGTTCTTTTTCTAATTGTTGGAGATGATGGTTTAAAGTGATGATTTTGGCTCACTCTTCTTTTTTGATGTGTGAATTTATTGCTATAAATTGGCTTCTGATCACTGCTTTTGCTGTGTCCCCAAAATTTTGATATGTTGTGTTTTCATTCTCATTTGATTGAAGGAATATTTTAATTTCATTTTTTATTTCTTCTCTTACCCAGTTGTTCATAAGGAGGATGTTGTTCAGTTTTCATGTGTTTACTCTTTTTCCATTGATCTTCCTATTGTTGATTTCTAATTTGATAGCATTGTGATTTGAGAAGATGTTTTGCAGTATTTCAGTGTTTTTAAACTTATGAAGGCTTGCTTTATGGCCTAACATATGGTCTATCATGAAGAATGTTCCATGTACACTGGAAAAGAATTGTGTTGTTGTTGAGTGAAGTGCTCTGTAGATGTCTATAAGGTCAAATTGGTGGATTGTATTATTTAGCTCTTATGTGTCTCTGTTGAGTTTCTTTCCACTTGTTCTTTCTTTCATTGAAAGTGGTGTATCAAGTCTCCTACTGTGACTGTGGAGTCATCCATTTGTCTCTTCAACTCTTTTAAAGTCTAATTTATGTATTTTGGGGCTCTTTCATTGTCTACATAGACATTTATTATGTTTATGTCTTATTGTTCAGTCAATCCTTTAATCATTATATAAAATCCTTCCCTTGTCTCTTATGGTGGCTTTTGTCTTAAAGTCAGTTTTATCGGAAATTAATATTGTCACTCCTGCTCTTTCTTGGTTGCCATTTGCTTGATATATCTTTTTCCAACCTTTGATTTTTAGTCTCTTTTTGTCTTTGCCTCTAAGGTGTGTCTCTTGTAGACAGTGTATTGATGGTTATGTTTTCTTATCCACTCAGCAAATCTCAGTATCTTGAGTGGTGCATATAATCCATTGACATTCAGTGTAATTATTGACAGGTATAAATTGGTTGCTGTCATTTTGTTACGTGTTTTTTCATTGTGTTCCTGGTTTCTTTGTTCCATATAATTTTCTGTGCTGAGCTCATTTTGTTTATGAATTGTGTTATCATTGCTTTGTTGCTGTTGTTTTAGTATTTGCTAAATATTTGTGCTTATCCTCTTTTTTATTGTGATGTGAAGGTTTATAATTTTTCTTTGAGGTTACCCTGTGATTTATAATTTTCTCCTCAAGTTTAGAACAGTCCATTCTATCTTGCAACTCTCTTGAC
>NW_006928576.1:7183-7813 GCF_000298275.1 Orycteropus afer afer
TCAGGAGCTCCTCAGTTGCTCATAGAAAATCCCACCTTGGAGTTTACAAAGACTTATGGGGAGAAAAGCCACACTAAGTAATTTACTACACTGCACAGGGTTTTATATATACCGTCTTATTGCCTTCTCATTTGCATGGTTTCTGCTGAGAAATCAGAGCTTATTCTTACTGGTTGTCCTTTCTAAGTGACTTTTCTTTTTTCCCATGCTGCTTTCAGGATTCTTTCTTAGTTTTTGGTTTTGGTGCATTTGATGATGATATGTCTTGGTGATTTTCTTTGGGGTCTATCCTGTTTGGGGTTCATTGGACTTCTGAGTGGATATGTTCTCATCTTTCATTATATCAGGGAAGTTCTCCTCAAACAAATCTTAGACAATTTTCTCAGTGGTTTTATTTTTCTCTTCCTGTTCTGGAATTCCCATTACACATAGGTTATTCCTTTTGATGGTATACTACACAAACCTTAGGCTTTCTTCATTTTGTTTTGATCTTTTTTTCTCATTGATCCCTTTCCAAAGAAGTATTCAAGTATTTGTCTTCAATCTCATTAATTCTGTCTTCCAGTGCATCAATTCTACTCCTTTGCCCTTTCAATGTCTATTTCTGACAATTTAGTATTAATCTTCTGG
>NW_006928577.1:0-5877 GCF_000298275.1 Orycteropus afer afer
CCAATCAGGCAATAGAAAGTGCACAATAGATTGAACAGGGAAAGTTAATATAAAAGTTACTAATTATGATTAAAAAAAAGAGTATAAGATATAAGGAAACTCAACATGTTATCATATGACAGATAGTAAGGACAAACTTGGAGGGGATCAAACCTTATAGATGGTATGGTTTGGCTACTGGCTAAATAGCAGGCATGTCCTTTGCCTAAGCTAGACTGGAGTTGATCTGTAGTTTCTGGGAACAATAGGTGACCCTGAGTGCAGGTGGGGGAGCACGGCAGAAGGCCTTGGGAACATGAGCTACTTGGGGTGGGGACCCAGTAGGTGGAGTCACTACTTGGAGTGTGATCCTCCAGGCCCCTGGCCAGGGTGAACAGGCCCCACAGGGATGAGTCCATGTGGATAAACACAAGCAGACTACATGGTGCTCATATTCCCACATCAGAAGGGCTGTGGAAAGGTTGCCCCAAGCCAAAGCTGCAATTGCAGAGGGTCTGTGTCCTGTCTCTGACTGGGTCAGACTCTACAGGATGCCCTACTTCTATACTGGTAACCCCTTTCCTACACACTCTCCTGTATGGACATTGCAGAAAGCGTCTTACTCCTGAACTGTCCCTCCACAGCTTTTTACTGAGAAAGGTTAGCATCATTTTCACTTCAAAGGAGAACTGCTTAACAGAGTCCCATTGTTCATCACAGTGCTTGTGATGAAGGGTGTATTTGGAGCTAAGAGGCAATACTTTGATAACTGACAAAGGGATCCAGCAGCTAAAAGCTAAGAAGAATAAAATAAAAACAACAGCAGCAACAATCTTCCCAAAGAATGAAGTTGAAGTTTACTAATGACACTGAGCTGATCTTGGCCCTCAGTCCTGATACCTGTGTTTATCAGTATGCAATCATCCCTGGATTTCTATGTTAAACCCTTTTCTGAGTGTCTCTTTTCATAATCTTTCAAGCTCTGGTAGCATAGTGGCTAAGACACTTGCCTGCTAACCAGATGGCTGGTGGTTCAAACCCACCAGCCACTCCTCAGAATGATGGTTGGGCAATCCTACTTCCGTAGTGATACTGCCTCGGAAACCCAAGGAGGGGTTGCTATGAGTCGGATTTGACTCGACAGCACATAACAACAATAGCAACAAATCTTAGGATGGGGTTCTGTTCTGCTGGTTTTCCCTTCCTCTTCTGGGGCCTCCTCTGACTTCAGTTCAGCATCTAAGGCCCACACACTTGCTGGTGGTCTGACCATCCTGGCTTCCAGAGTACCACTGACCTGGGCTTTCCTTTACTTTCTACCTCTCAGCAGTGCCTGTCCTATGTTCCAGGAAAGAGCTCAGGCTTAGGAATTATCTCTGGTTGCTCCATTTCAGGGTTGTTATGAAGAATAAGTGGGAAAACAAGCTAAGATCTAAAATATCGAGTACTTAGCACAGTGCTTGGTATATAGAGGGCCCTAAAATTTTAGGAGCTCTGGTAGCATAGTGGCTAAAGCACTTGACTGCTAACCAGAAGGCTGGCGGTTCATACCCATCAGCCACTCCTCGGAAGGAAGGTTGGGCAATCCTACTTCTGTAGTGATACTGCCTCGGAAACCCAAGGAGGGGTCGCTATGAGTCGGGGCTGACTCGACGGCACATAACAACAACAACAACAAAATATATTTGACTCCTTCCATCCCAAGAGACAATTCCCATTCCTCCTCTGAGTCATGCCTAACTGGTCCCATACTCTGTTCATTACCCAGACCATGGTCAGTGTTTCCAAAAATAAGTATATCAGTAACAGTGGCTGCTGTTTATGAAATTCTTACTTGTTAGGAATTTGTAAGCATTAACTCATTCCAACATTAAAACAACCCTCGATAGAAACACATTAACACTTTTTAGTAAATAAAGAAATTGAAGCTTCAGAAGTTAAGGAACTTCTCCAAGGTCAAGGCCATGTGTCACAGAGTTCACTCTATCCACTTAACCATAGATGCCTCCTAAAGTGAGGTATAAGAAGCCAATTAGCTCTCCTGTCTCTGAGCAAGTGCTTTGGTCTCACTGTAGGACATCCCAAGAAGGACCCTGAGCCTTGGTGCTACAAAAAGTGATTTGGGGATAATGACACTTAGCACTTCCTCAACACGATATAATAAAGATTAATTAGTGGATGTTGGTAAAGCACTTTGAAGGGGAGTGATTTAGGCATAATCACAAGTCTTACCTCTCATTGATCTTTAGCATCCTTTTTATTTAATATTGATCCAATGTTATTGACCAGCGTGATGGCCATTAATCAGGCTGTCCAAGTTGTACCATTTCCAAGTACATTTCTGCAAATTGGTGGTGTTTGTAATTTTGTCATAACATGTCCATGCTTCCAACTGTCCTTTTAACCAAGAATTTGAAAGGTTGCTTTACTTCAACTTCCAATGACACCTTTTTTTGTATGTTATTATAGCCATCAATACATGATGTCATAATTTATTAGATATGTTTTGTCCTACCATTCTCTATTTGAAATTTTTGGAGCAAGAATTATAATATTTTTTATTTATGACTGAATAAAAGGCATTCACTAAATGCCAAAACATGATGTTTAACATCTGCAGGGCTAAATATTAGCTGAATGTAAGAGATGGATAAGCCATTTTATCTGGATGGTCTCTCTTGAGATCTTGTTCCTGGGCAAACATTTAAAGACAGTTAGTAAGCAATGTTTGCAATTGCTTCAATTTTCAACATCCCACTTTTTTAAAATAGATGCTAAAAGGCCATGCTATTTAGTGCCAGATGATTAGGTGCTCAAGTTGGAAGGCACTGAAAATACAATCAGGGAGGGGATGCCTCTAAAAGTAGAGTCAACCTTAATGACATGGATGGAGTAAAGTTTTCAGGACCTTCATTTGCTGATGGGTCATGACTCCAAATAGGAAGAAATAGCTGTAAACATCCATTAAAAATCAGAACATGGAATGTACAAAGTATGAATCTAGGAAAATTGTATGTTGTCAAGAATGAAATGATATGCATAAAGATCAATATCTGTTTTGGTTCCCTAGTGTCTCTCTGACAGGGATATAACACAAATGGGATGCTTGGATAAACAGGAGTTTATTCTCTCACAGTTTGGAGGCTTTAAGTCTGAGTTCAAAGTGCCAGACTCTAGGAGCTGGTGAAAGCCCCTCAACCTTGGGCTTCAGTTCTGCCTTCTGCTCCTGGCCCACCAAAGCTAGAGGCTTTTCTTCACTCAGAGAGCTACTGGCTGCAGAGCAACAAGCCCAATGTTGACAAATAAAAAGGCACAGTCCCAATGTTACCAAACCACACAGCAGGCCATTAATTAAGTCCATTGAAAATCCCAAGGTCAGCAGAGCATGGCAGGCTGCTGAACAATGACATGGCTACATGCAGAGTTCAAGCATGTCATAAGCTAGAGATCATTTCCCAAGGGTTCTCCTTATATACAGGAAGCAGACCACATCTCTAGGGCAGCTACTCAGCTGCTCACAGTAGATTTCACCATGGAGTTGATTACCAGTCTCATCATGGGGAATACTACATCCAGCTGCCCAGCCACTCAACTAGGCCTAGCCAAGTTGACACACAAACTTAATTTAACTACCACAGTATCCTAGACAGTAGTGAGCTGAAATGGACTGATATTGGCCAGTTTGAATCTGACTGTCATAGGGTCTACTATGCCAGAAATGACAAATGGAAGAAGAATGGTATCACATTCATTATAAAAAAGAACATTTCAAGATTGATGCTATCAGTGATAGGCTCATATCCATATACTTATAAGGGAGATCAGTTAATACTACTGTTATACAAATTTATGCTCCAACCACTAAAACCAAAGATGTAGAAATTGAAGATATTTACCAAATTCTGCAGCCTGAAAGTGCCCAAACGTACAATAAGATACGCTGATAATTACTGATGATTGGAATGCAAAAGCTGGAAACAAAGAAGCATTGGTAATTGGAAAATATGACTTTGGTGAATAGAAACGACACTGAGACTATGTGATAGAATTGTGGAAAACCAACAACTTATTCATTGAAAATACATTTTTCAGCAACATAAATGGTGGCTATACACATGGACCTCACCAGATGGAATACACAGGAGTCAAAATGACCATATCTGTGAAAAGAGGCAATGGGAAGCTCAATATCATTAGTCAGAACAAGGTCAGTAGCTGACTGGAACAGACCTTCAATTGCTCCTATGAAACTTCAAATAAAAGCTGAAGAAAATTAAAACAAGTCCACAAGAGCCAAAATTTGACCTTTACTATATCCCACCTGAATTAAGAAACCATCTGAAGAATATATTTGACACATCAACCACCAACACCTGAAGACCAGAGGAGTTGTGGGATAACATCAAGAACATCACATATGAAGAAAGCAAAAAGGTCATTAAAAGACAGGAAAGGAAATGGATGTAAGAAGAGAACCTGAAACTTGCTCTTGAATGGAGAGTAGCTAAGGTGAATGCAAGAAACAACACAATAAATGAGCTGAATAGAAGATTTCAAAGGGTATTTTGAGAAGATAAAGTAAATCATTATTATTAAAACTGCAAAGACCTGGAATTAGAAAACCAAAAGGGAAGAACATGCTGGCATTTCTCAAGCTGAAAGAAATGAAGGTAAAATTCAAGCCTCAAATTGCAATATTGAAGAATACTGTCACCAAAATATTGTACAATGCAGGAAGCATTAAAAGAAAGTGGAATAAATACAGAGTCACTGAACCAAAAAGAATTGGTCTATGTTCAACTATTTCAGGAGGTAGTGTATGATCAAGAACTGATGATAATGAAGGAAGAAGTTAAAGCTGCAGTGAAGGAATTGCTGAAAAAGAAGTTTCCAGGAATCAACAGAATACCCATTGACATGTTTCAAGTACTGGAGGTACTCACTCATTTATGCCAAGAATTTTGAAGACAGCTACCTAGGCATTAAACTGGAAAGATTCATACTTATGCCCATTCCAAAAAATGGTGATCAAACAGAATGGAGAAATTATCGAACAATATCCTTAATATCACATTCAAGTAAAATTTTGCTGAAGATAATTCAAAAATGGTTATAGCAGTATATTGACAGGGAACTTCCAGAAATTCAAGTTGAACTCAGAAAAGGGTGTGGAACAAAAGATATTGCTGATGTCTGGTGGATCTTGGCTGAAAGCAAAGAACACTAGAAAGTTTTAACTTGAAGTTTCATAGGAGCAATTGATGGTCTGTTCCAGTCAGCTACTGACCTTGTTCTGACTGATGATATTGAGCTTCTCCATTGTCTCTTTCCACAGCTATGGTCAATTTGACTCCTGTATATTGCATCTGGTGAGGGCCATGTGTTTTATTGGCTAGTCAAAGACATTCAACTGTGTGGATCATGAGAAGTTATGGATAACATTGCAAAGAATGGGAATTCCAGAACACTTACTTGTGCTCATGAGGAACCTGTACATAGACCAAGAGGCTGTCATTTGAACAGAGCAAATGGATAATGCAGTTTAAATTCAGGAAGAGTGTTTGTCAGGGTTGTATCCTTTCACCTACTTATTCAATCTGTATGTGAACCCAATAATCCAAGAAGCTGGACTGTGTGAGGAAGAATGTGGCAGCAGGGATGGGGGGAAGCTCAACAAGAACCTGGGATATGCAGGTGACACAACCTTGCTTGCTGACAGTGATGATGACTTGAAGCACTTACTAATGAAGATCAAAAACTACAGTCTTCAGTATGCATTACACCTCAACATAAAGAAAACAAAAATGATCATGACTGGACCAATAAGCTACATTGTGATAAGTGGAGAAATGATTGAAGTTATCATAAATTTTACTTTACTGGGATCCACAATCAACA
>NW_006928578.1:0-2107 GCF_000298275.1 Orycteropus afer afer
AATCTTGGCTGTTTAACTCCAGAATTTACTTTTATCCTATGATCAAGGATCTACCATGTAACTCATGCCTACCATACCAGACCATGGGCTGAGAAACTCATATGAGTGGAATATGGCTGAGAAACTCATATGAGTGAAACATGGGCTTATATGCCTAAAGAACCCAACATTAAAGGATATGCAGTATCTGTATCTATAACCATGGTGGCTTGTGTGTTTCTGCAAGGCTGGAGGCTATGCCACCAGTATTTCACATACCAGCAGGGTCACCCATGGTGGACAGGTTTCAGCGGAGCTGCCAGACTAAGACAGCCTTGACAGAAGGAAGGGACTATCCATTTCTCAAAGAATTGACCAGTGAAGACCTTATGAATAGCAGTGAAACACTGTCTGATAATAGTACTGGAAAACTTTATGACTAGTCCTGAAACTTTGTCTGATATAGTGACAGAAGATGAGCCCTTCAGGTCGGAAGGCACTCAAAATATGACTGGGCAAGAGCTGCCTCCTGCAAGTA
Source organism: Orycteropus afer afer (assembly GCF_000298275.1). Lineage (NCBI taxonomy): Eukaryota > Metazoa > Chordata > Mammalia > Tubulidentata > Orycteropodidae > Orycteropus > Orycteropus afer. The sequence continues at coordinate 518 of NW_006928578.1, forward strand.
CAGTCCACCTTAATGATGTGGTTGGAGTAAAACTTTCAGGACCTCCATTTGCTCATGTGGAATGACTCAAAATGGGGAGAAACAGTTACAAACATCCATTAATGATTAGAACATGGAATGTACAAAGTAGGAATTTAGGAAAATGGAAGTTTCAAAAGTGAAATGGAATGCATAAAGATAGATACCCTAGATATTGGTGAGTTGAAATGGACCTATGTTGGCCATTTTCAATCAAACATCATCTGATCTACTATGCCGGTAATGACAAACTGAAGAGGAATGGTGGGGTATTTATGGTCACAAAGAATGTTTCAAGATCTGTCCTGAAGCATATTACTGCCAGTGATAGGACACTGTATGGATACTTTATAGGTATCCATACACCTACAAGGAAGACCAGTTAATACTACTCTTATTCAAATTTATAGGCATTCTGATGGCAGAGTGCCTAAGGCAATTGACAGCCAACCAGACTGCTGGTGATTCAAACCCACCAGGCACTCCTCAGAAAGAAGATTGGGCAATCTACTTACATAGAGACACAACCTGGGAAACCCAAGGAGGGGTCTGTGATGGTTGGAGCTGTGTGTCAACTTGGCTGGACCCCAGTTCTGTGTGGTTGTTCCCATGATGGGATTGGATGACTGTATTCTGAGTCACCAATCTGTGCACGGGGAGTTTCTCTAGGGGTGTGGCCTGCTTCCAGGATATCCAGGGACATCCTGTGAAGAGAGGCATTCTTCTGTGGATCAGGACTCTGGTGTGTTGCCTACAACTTTCCGTGAGTGAACAGCCCACCGTTAGGCCCGGAGATCTTGGATTCATCTTTTGTGGAGTCAACAGCCAGTGTACTGCCTGCCAGCCTTGAGCTTCTTGGTCCCCTGTGGTTGTGGAAGCTAAGTCTGCCTACAACCAGACATTTCATCTAGGGACTTGGGACTTGCCGGCTTCTATACATTTGTGAGCCATTTTCCTAAGATAAATTTCCCTTTGTGTGTGTGTGTGTGTGTGTGTGTGTTGTTGTTGTTGTTATGTGCCATCGAGTCAAACCTGACATACACACACACACACACACACATATATAAGCTTTGCTGGTTTTTGGTTTCTCTAGAGAACCCAGTCTAACACAACATTTGGTACAGGGAGTGGTTCTAGAGAGACAAAATCATAAGGATGGGCTTCCTAGATTGGTTCTCCTGTTTGATTAATTTTGATGACACTAGCGACTCTGTGTCAGCCAGTAAAGAGGGCCCTACTAATCCGTGGCATGAGGTGGCAAAATTAATACATGAAATAGTGCCACCAATAGATCAAGAACTTGTGAGAAGTGACACTCTGGGTGATGGGATATTTCATACTTTTCTGTAATTTTGTCAGAATGAGGAGTATAAGGAAGCTGGTTGGTTGGTCCTACTTACAATGGATAAATTGGTGAAAGAGGAAGATGAGCTCAAAGTTGCTGAGTCTTGGCTTAAACGCTGCATAAACGACCTCAGTGCTTCCATCTGTGCTCTGAAAGAAAGCCTTATAGCTTCTACTAACAGAGCTGACATAGCTGAAACCCAAATCCAGAGTCTTATTGTAAGAGTG
>NW_006928578.1:2285-3252 GCF_000298275.1 Orycteropus afer afer
ATATGGAGCCTGTAAATTCTGTTGAATCCCTCCTATCTGAACAGATTACTGTAAAATCATTATCCCCTCCCCCTCTTCATGAGGGGACTAGCCAAACTGATCCTGAGGGGCTATATTGTGTGAGGCAGAGGCCATGGAAGACATTCCTGAATGCTCTCAGGAACTGCCTTAAGCACCTATTCTGGCGGCTAGGCCAATAACATAGGTCAAGTCTAAGTGAGCCCCAAGAGATGAAATAGAAAGTGTAACTGAGGAGGTGATATGCTATACCCAAAAATACCTACTTGACTTTGCCAACATGTACAGACCAAAATATGTATGGGAATGGCTACTGAGGGTGAGGGATAATGGTGCAAGCAATGTAAGATTGGATCAGTCTGAGTTTATTGATTTAGGTCCACTAAGTAAGGATTCTTCATTCAATGTCTCAGCTCAAGAGGTTAGGAAGGATCTAATAGTTTATTTGGTTGGCTTACTGAGACATGGATTATGCGGTGGCTTACCTTAAGTCAAGTTGAAGTACCAGACCTGCCTTGGTTTCATGTAGAAGAAGGTATCCAGAGGCTTTGGGAAATTGGTCTGTTAGAAGGGATGTATCAGATTAGACCACTAGAGCCAGAAATGGAGAGTTCAGAAGACACGCCTTTTACCAGTACTGTGAGGAATAAATTTGTGAAGGGAGCTCCACCATCCTTGAAGACTGCTGTGAATGCTATTTTATGTAAACTTCATTTGACAGTGGGAACTGCCTTAATTGAACTAAGGCACTTAAATATGATGGGGCTGATTGGACCCCGTGGTAGTAGGGGCCAAGTGGCAACAGTTAATCAACAAAGGCAAGGTGGCCATGGTTACCATAATGGACAGCAGAGACAGAACACTAATCAGAATAGTCTGACTCGTGTGGAATTATGGCATTGGCTACTTGCTCATGGTGTTCCTCGTAGTGAAATACATGGCAAGTCTA
>NW_006928578.1:4737-5357 GCF_000298275.1 Orycteropus afer afer
CATTACCTTCCCTGTCCCACTCTGCACCTATGGCTTCATGGGGAGTTCCTTATGATCAGTTGACTGAGGAAGAGAAAACTCGTGCCTGGTTTACAAATGGTTCTGCATGATATGCAGGCAGCATTAGAAAGTGGACAGCAGTGGCATTGCAGCCCCTTTCTGGGACTTCCTTAAAGGACAGTGGTGAAGGGTAATCCTCCCTATGGGCAGAACTTCGAGCCATGCGTATGGTCGTTCACTCTGCATGGAACAAGAAATGGCCAGATGTGTGATTATGTATGGATTCATGGGCTGTAGTTAATGGCTTAACTGGATGGTCTGGGATATGGAAGGAGCATGATTGGAAGATTGGTGATAAGGATGTTTGGGGAGGAGGGGGAAGATATATGTGGATAGATCTCTCTGAATGGGCCAAAGGAGTACAGGTATTTGTGTCTCAAGTGAATGCCCATCCAAAAGTGACCTCGGCAAAGGAGAAATTTAACAATCAGCTGGATAAGATGACATGTTCGGTGGAATCCAAATGTCCTTTTTCCCCGGCTACTCCTGTCATTGCTCAATGGGCTCATGAACAAAGTGGCCATGGTGGCAGAGATGGAGGTTATGCATGGGCTCAGCAA
>NW_006928579.1:0-1392 GCF_000298275.1 Orycteropus afer afer
AACTCCAACATGGAATCTACTGGAGCAGCTGACTAGCTGCTTAGGGATGTGGTCTGCTTCCAGTAAGTAAGAAGAAACATTGAGAAAGATCTCTAAACTTTTTGGCATGCTTGGACCTAACATGTAGCCAAGTCTTCATTTAGCAATCTGCTGGTATCAAGACTATTCCTGAACTTGAACTAGTGGTCTGATGTGTTGTTTGATAATTTTGGGACTGTGCCATTATATTTGTTGACCTTGAGTTTGTCAGCCTCAGCAGCCAGCAGCTGTCTGAGTTAAGAGAAACCTACTGCTTCAGTGGGCCAAGGGTAAGAGGCAGAGCTGAAGTCCAAGGTCTAAGGGCCTTCACCCAGCCCCTGGGGCTGGCACTTTGAACTGTGACTCTGAGCCTCCTAAACTGTAAGAGAATAAATCCTTGTTTGATGAAGTCACCCATTTGTGGTATTTCTGTTAGAGTGACATACTAAGTATATTTAATATTTAATCTTCTTATGTAGGACAATAGATAAATATATTAGTGTAAGTACTAAGTATATTTACTATTTTGTTAAAAATTTTCAAACTATAATATCTATGGGATTTGTTGAAAGTAAAACTAGAGGACCAAAAGAATCTGCAAAAAGAGAATTAAGACTACAGATATTATGAGAAGGAAATGGATTTTAGATACTCATCTTCAAGTACAAATAAGTTAATAACTCAGCAGCAAACTATATGTAAAATGCAGATCTGACTTCAAATTTTTGCATATGATTCATCTGGAAAATATGATATAAATCTAAATGCTAAGGAATTTAGTATTTGGCCTCAGGAAAAATATATGTATACCACAGTTTTTGGGTTTTTTTTTTTATTTTTATTTTTGTAACAACTCTTAAGATGATTATAATGTATAGTAGTTTGGAAAACAATTACAAGGATAGCTTTGAAAAGCTTAATGAGAGAAGAGAAAGTCAGAAGTAAACAATTAGAGACAACAATAAAAAATAATAGCCACTCTTTATGTACTTCTATTTTAAAGTAATGCCCTAAATATTTATTTTTATTATCACATTTATTTCTAATAATACAGTGAATATGTCATATTATCTTCATTTTATTGACACATAAATAAAGATTTGAAAAGATTGTCTTGAGTAACAAGTTTGAATCAACACTCTAATCTGAACAAAATTCCAGAGTCATTTTTTCTTAATATGTAGGACAATGTTTTGCTGATGACCTCAGATAATCATCTCCAAAGTACATTTCAGAAGAAAGTAATGAAAGAGAGATCTATAAGGAGGTTTCATGTCCTGTATATAATTTTCAAAAGAGCTTATTTCTAATGCCTTTGTATGTATGTCATACACTGTGCCAATTAGTTAGCAAGATATTTCTTATTTTCACATT
>NW_006928579.1:1957-3570 GCF_000298275.1 Orycteropus afer afer
GAAGATTGATATCCTAGGCATTAGTGAGCTGAAATGAACTGGCATTGGCTATTCTGAATCAGACAATCATATGGTCTACTATGTCAGAAATACAGATTGAGGAGGAATGTCATTACATCCATCATCAAAAAAGAATGTTTCAACATTTATCCCACAGTAAAATACTGTCAGTGATAGGATAATGTTCATATGCCTACAAGGAAGACCAGTTAATGCTACTTAATATTCAAATTTACACACTAAAGCCAAAGATGAAGAAATTGAAGATCTTTACCAACTTCTGCAGTCTGAAAGTCACAAAACATGTAACCAATGTGTATTGATAATTACTGTAGATTACAATATCAAAGTTGGAAACAAAAAAGAAGTATTGGTAGTTGGGTAATATGGAAATGATGCCAGAGATGTTGTTGTTGTTGTTATGTGCCATGGAGTCAGACCCAACTCATAGCAACACCTCCTTGGGTTTCTGAGGCAGTATCGCTATGGAAGTAGATTGCCCAGCCAGAGACAGCATGATCGAATTTTGCAAGACAAGCATTCTATTCATTACCATACATTTTGCTTTAAGAGTATAAACAGTGACTATACATTTGGACCTTAGCAGATAGAACACAGGGAGTCAATCAACAACATCTGTGGAAAGAGGTGATTGAACTGTGGAACAGACTATCAATTGCTAAGATGCAAAAGTTCAGGTTGTAACTGGTGAAAATTAAAACACATCCACAAGAGCCAAAATATGGCCTTAATTATATCCCACCTGAATTGAGAAACAAACTGAAGAACAGATTTGAAGCACTGAATATCAATAACGGATGACCAGTTGACTTGTGAGATGGCATCAAGAACATCATAATTGAAGAAAGCAAAAAGTCATGAAAAATACAGTAAAGGAAGAAAAGATGTTCAGAAGAGATATGAAATCTTATTTTTAACATAGAGTGATGAAATAAAAAGGAGCTTTCATGGCACAGTGCCTAAGGCATTTGCCTGCTAACCAGAAGGTTGGTGGTTCAACCCCCCCCCATCTACTCCTCAGAAGCAAGATGGGGCAATCTACTTCCTTTAAGATTTACCACCTCATTAAATCAGTGTTGGTCCCTATGAGTCAGAATCTACTCGATGGCAGTGAGTTTGATTTTTTTTTTTTGGGGGGGGGGGTGGGTGATGAAATAAAAGAGTTCTAAAGAAGGTTTCAAGGGGGAAATCAAGAAGACAAAGTTATGTATTTTAATGACATTTACAAAGACCTGGAATTAGAAAACCAAAAGGGAATAACATGCTTGGCATTCCTCAAGCTGAAATAACTGAAGAAATAATTCAAGCATAGAATTACAATATTGAAGGAATCTATGTGCAAATATTGAATGATGCAGGAAACATCAAAAGAAAATGTAAAGAATACACAGAGTCACTGAACAAAAAAGAATTAGTCAATGTTCAACTATTTCAGGAAGTAGCATATGATCAAGAATCAATGGTATTGAAGGAATAAACACAAGCTTCACTGAAGAAATTGGCTAAAAACCAAGGCTCCAGGAATTGGTGGAATAATCATTGAGGTGTTACAACAAATGGAGGCAATGCTTGAGGCAATCAATCACCAATAG
>NW_006928579.1:6130-6698 GCF_000298275.1 Orycteropus afer afer
CTCATAGCAACACCTCCTTGGGTTTCCGAGGCAGTATCACTATGGAAGTAGGATTGCCCAACCTTCCTTCTGAGGATTGGCTGGTGGGGTTGAACCACCAGCCTTCTGGTTAGCAGTTAAGTGCTTTTAGCCACTATGCTACCAGAGCTCCTGAATACTTCTTTGGCAAGGGATAAATAATAATAAAAAAAAAGATCAAAACAAAATGAAGATAGCCTAAGGTTCATGTGGGATACCATCAAAAGAAATAACCTACATGTCATTGGAATTCCAGAATAGGAAGAAAATAATAAAAACAGAGAGAAAATTGTCCAAGATTTGCTGGAGGGGAACTTCCCTGAAATGATGAAAGATGAGAATATATCCATTCAGGAAGTCCAACAAATCTCAAACATGATAGACCTCAAAAGAAAATCACCAAGACACATCAAACTCATCAAAACCAAAGACAAAGACAGAATCCTGAAAGCAGCATGGGAAAAACATAAAGTTACCTAAAAAGGACAGCCAGTAAGAATAAGCTCTGATTTCTCAGCAGAAACCATGCAAGCGAGAAAGCAATGGGATG
>NW_006928580.1:0-515 GCF_000298275.1 Orycteropus afer afer
GTGGAAAAGCTCAATATCTTCAGCCAAAACCAGGCCAGGAGCTGATTGTGGAACAGACCATCAACTGCTCATATGCTAATTCAACTTGAAGTTAAGACAATGAAAACAAGTCCAAGAGAGCCAAAGTATGATCTTTAATATATCCCTCCTGAATTTAGAGATCATTTAAAAAATAGATTTGATGTATTGAACACCAACGACCAAAAGCCAGATGAATTATGGGAAGATATCAAGAACATTATCCATGAAGAAAGCAAGAGATCACTAAAAAGACAGGAAAAGAAGAAAAGACCAAAGTGGATGACAGAAGAGACTCTGAATCTTGCCCTTGAGCAGAGAATAGCTAAAGCAAATGGAAGAAATGAAAAGGTAAAAGGGATGAACAGAAGATTTCAAAGAGCAGCTCGAGTAGATAAAGCTAATTAGTATAATGAAATGTGCAAAGACGTGGAGTCTGAAAACCAAAAGGGAAGAACACGCTCGGCATTTCTCAAACTGAAGGAACTGAAGAAAAA
>NW_006928580.1:3006-3896 GCF_000298275.1 Orycteropus afer afer
GGAAACGACTGAACGACACTTAACAACAACAACAAATCTTCATGTTCAATTGATCCTTTAATCATTATGTAATGTCCTTCCTTGTCTCATATGGTGGTTTTTGTCTTAAATTCAATTTGATCAGAAATTAATATTGCTACTCCTGCTCTTTTCCAATTGCCATTTGCTTGATATATCTTTTTCCAACCTTTTAATTTTTAGTCTATTTTTGTTTTTTGTCTAAGGTGTGTCTCTTGAAGACAGCATATCAATGGGTTTTGTTTTCTTATCCAATCTGTACTCTGTCTCTTGAGTGATACATTTAATCCATTAACATTCATGGTAATTATTGACAGGTATGAATTTGTTGCTGTCATTTTGTTAATGTGTTTTTTCATGGTGTCCCTGGTTTCTTTGTTTCTTATTATTCTCTGTGCTGAGCTTATTATGTTTATGAATCATGTTATCATTTCTTTTGTTGTTGTTGTTTTAGTATTTGCTGAATATTTGTGCGTGTCCTCTTTTTTATTGTGATATGAAGGTTTATCATTTTTCTTTGAAGTTAGTCTATGATTTATAATTTTATCCCTGAATTTAGAATTGTCCATTCTGTCTTTCAACTCTCTTATCTTACTCCCCATTTAGAAGTTCTGTAACTACACAGTCTTTTCCCTCTTTTTGTTTGCAGTTGTCCTCACTTGCCAATGGATGTCTCTGGTTCCTTGTTTACAATCTTGTAAGCTCTTTTTACTTTGGATATGTCCATAGTTGTGGTTTCTGGGTTATGTCGTCTTGTGTATTAATGGTTGGTTGTTATTTCCTATTTTTGGTTCTCTGTTCAAAGGACTCCCTTTAGCATCTCTTTTAAGGTTGGTCTGGTTTTAACAAATTCCCTTAGTTTCTGCTTATCA
>NW_006928580.1:3996-6011 GCF_000298275.1 Orycteropus afer afer
TAAGGTTGGTCTGGTTTTAACAAATTCCCTTAGTTTCTGCTTATCAGAAAATCTAATTTCACCATCATATTTGAGGGACAGTTTTGCTGGATATATAATTCATGGTTGAAAATTTCTCTCTTTTAGGGTTTTATATGTACTATCCCATTGCCTTCTTGTTTGCATGGTTGCTGCTGAGAAATTAGAGCTTATTCTTACTGGCTGTCCTTTGTAAGTAACTTTTTGTTTTCCTGTGCTGCTTTCAGGATTCTGAATTTGACTTTGGTTTTGGTGAGTTTGATGATTATGTGTCTTGGTGATTTTGTCTTGGGGTATATACTGTTTGGGGTTCATTGCACTTCTGAGTGGATATATTCTCATCTTTCATCATATCAGGGAAATTCTCTTCCAGCAAATCTTAGACAATTTTCTCACTGGTTTTATTTTTCTCTTCCTGTTTTGGAATTCCAGTGACACGTAAGTTATCCTTTTGATGGTATCCCACATGAACCTTAGGCTTTTTTCATTTTGTTTTGATTCTTTTTCTGATTCATCCTTTTCCAAAGAAGTATTCAGGTATTTGTCTTCAATCTCTTTCATTGTGTCTTCCATTGCATTAATTGTGCTCCTTTGCCCTTCCAATGTGTTATCTATTTCTGACAATTTAGTGTTGATCTTCTGGATTTCTATCTGTAGTTTTAGAATTATTTCTTATTTTTCATTTATTTTGTCCTTTTGGTCTTTTTTTTCCTTCTAAAATTCTTCTAGGGTTTTTTGTGTGTATTCTTTGGTCTGTCTCTCAATCCTTTGAAGATACCTAAAAATATTTCTTTTGAATTCCTTATCAGAGAGTTCCAATCCTGCTGCTTTCTCAGGGATGTGTTCTGGGTCTGTATCCTGCTCCCTTGTTTCTACCCCTTTATTTGTGTGGACTGTGATGGTCTGTTGTGTACAAGGCATTGTGGCGTTGTTGTATTTAGATCTCTGTTAACTGTTTGTGAAGAGCAGCCAAGGGTGATTCAGGCTCTTCTTGGTGATTTTTTATCGTTGGTCCGTTGGTGGAGAAGGAGATGCTGGCTCTCATGCAGTAAGTGAAGTTGCAGGAGGTGTGGGTGTAGTTGTGTCTTATGGGGACTGTTGCTGTCTCCCACTCAGGTAGAGAAAAATTACAACTGAATAACCATAAAAAAAACTAAAAGCACCTTTTAAGTTGTCCATGTCCAGAGTGTCCTTGGGGTTGCTGACAAGCGAAATCTGTTCTTAAGCCCCTGAAATCTGGAAGAGTGCTGTCTCTTTAAATATCCAAAATAATCAAGCTCCTCGTAAACATTTAAAATGCCTGTGCTGTCCAGACATGCAAAAGTCCACAGCTCAGCCCGCCCTCCTCTTTGCTGCTGCTTCTTTTATTCATCAACTACCAGAGCAGTCCTTCATTTATTCCCTGGCTAGCAGGGTTGAGTTTTAGGTTAATTCTTAGGTCCTACCAGACTCAGCACTTTCCAGGCTGTCTGTGCCGTGCCGTCAGGATCACTCAGTATAACTACCAGACCACAGCTCTGTATGTCTCCTTTTTTGGTATTTTCATGCAAATTCTTCTGTTAGTTGGGGTTTAGTCCACTTCTGTATCTTTCCTTTCAAGGCTCAGGGTCTAGGATTATCTTCTTTGTCTGTGTTAATTTGTTTCCCTTTTCTTTGTTTGAAGAGGGTTTGTGCAGTCTTTCTGCATAGTCTGCCATCTTACCAGAAGTCCTGCCTACCACTGTTAACCACTTGGAGGGCGATCTATGTAGGATATCCTGGATAGAGTGGAAGAACAATATGGAACAAAACTCAAAATCATTAAAAACAAAACAAAACAAAACAAAAGGACCAGGTTTACTGGTTTGATACAGCCTGATGGAACCTCTGAGACTATTTCTCCTATTTGGCCTTTAGGTATGGAATTGAGTCCATTCCTGTGGCTTCCAGCCAAACAAAAACAGGCATATGAGCTCAACTTTTACATTTACACTCCTTGGAGAGATTAATCATAGGAG
>NW_006928580.1:6111-6771 GCF_000298275.1 Orycteropus afer afer
AGGTTAAGTACAGCTAAATTGAAGATTTCAAAGGGTGGCTAGAGAAGACAAGGTGTAAACCATTATAAAGAAATACGAAGACTTAGAATTAAAAAACCAAAAGGGAAGACCATAATTGGCATTTCTCAAGCTGAATGAAGTAAAGGAAAAATCCAAGTCTCAAGTTTTAGTATTGAAAGAACCATGGACAAGAATTATGACTGGGACAACTCAGTCAGTTGGTAGAATGTAGGTTATAAAATTCATGGCCTGTGTACAAGTGAAGTGAGTTGCATCTGGAGTCTTTGAGCTTTTAGAGCTTGCAAGAAGCCGCCTAAAATACAACTATTGGTCTCTAGTCAGCGGGAGCAAAAGAATAAGAACATGACCACAATCTTAGAGAAAAAACACGTCTATAAGGCTCATCGCCTACACATCCATGGCTCATCTACCCTGACACCAGAACTACGTGGTACCAGGCTATGACCACTGTGATTTTTGCAGCTGTGTGTCACTTTGGCTGGACCCCAGTTCTGTGTGGTTGTTCCCATGATGGGATCAGATGACTGTGTTCTGAGTGGCCAGTCTGCCCAAGGGGAGTTTCCCTACGGGTGTGGCCTGCTTCCAAGTTATCCAGGGACATCCTGGGAAGAGACATTCTTTGAGGGATTGGAACCTGGT
>NW_006928581.1:0-838 GCF_000298275.1 Orycteropus afer afer
GCAGGGTGATTTTTAGGTTAATTCTTAAGTCCTAACACCACATAAATATGAGAGAGCACTGTCTCTTTAAATATCCACAGTAGTCAAGCTGCTTTTTAAACCTACAGAATGGTGGCACCCCTCCGGACCAGCAAAAGTCCACAGCTTAGCCCACCTTTCTCTTCACCTTCTCTGTTTGTTCCCCAGCCACCATGCACAGTCTTCCGTGCAGTTCCTGTTTAGCAGGGTGATTTTTTGGGTTAATTCTTAGGTCCTACCACCACTCGGGAATCTCCAAGCCCTGTCGTCTGTGTCATCAGGGTCGCTCAGGCCACTGCCAGACTGCAGCTCCTTGTGTCTCCTTTTTTGGTATTTTAATGCAAATTCTTCTGCTAGTTGGGGTTTAGTCCACTTTTGTATCCATCCCTTCAAGGCTCAGGGGTCCAAGATTACCTTCTGTGTCTGTGTTAATTGGTTTCCCTTTTCTTTGTTGAAGAGGGTCTGTGCAGTCTTTCTGCCTAGTCCACCATCTTGCCAGAACTCCCTGTAGTTGTGTCTTATGGGGACTGTTGTTGTCTCTCACTCAGTTAGGCATAAATTACAATTGAATAACCATCAAAAAACTAAAAGCCCATGGATGTAGAACACACCATATAATCACACAGGTATAGTAACCAAAAAAAAAAAAGGAAAAAAAGAAGGAAAAACAGGAGAACCTGCAATATCTGGGGATAGGGCACTAAAACAAAAAGTAGGGAAGGAGAATAATAAATGAAGAAAAAATGGGAAACATGCAAAAAGAAAAACAGGGAATGGTGTTAATCATGAGAAAAAAGAGAGAAAAGGAAAAAAAAAAACC
>NW_006928581.1:1962-3340 GCF_000298275.1 Orycteropus afer afer
TGAAGAGGGTCTGTGCAGTCTTTCTGCCTAGTCCGCCATCTTGCCGGAGCTCTGCCTCCTTTTATTCTTTTGAAGAAGCTTTTTGATGTGCATAAGAACTTAATTTTTTAGAAAATCCCAGTCATCTAGTTTATCTTATGCTATTTGTGGACTCTGGTTATGTTTGTTTGTCTATTTATGACATAAATTAGTGCCCCTAAGTTTGCCCATAAGTTTTATTTGATGACCTTTATATTTTTAGGTTTTTAATTTAGGTTTTTAGCCCATCCTGAATTAATTTTTGTGTATAATGTAAGGTATGGATCTTGCCTCACTTATCTGCAGATGGATATCGTTTTGCCAGCACAATTTGTTAAGGAAGCTGTCACTTGTCCATTTAATGGGTTTTGGCACTTTATCAAAAATCAACTGTTCCTATATGAATGAATCCATTTCTTGATTCTCAGTTCTGTTCCACTGCTCTATATATCTGTCATTGTACCAATACCAGGATTTTTTGACTACTGTGACTGTATAGTAGGTTTTGAGATTGGGGAGTGTGAGACCTCCTTCTTTGTTCAGTAGTGCATTGCTTATCAGAGGTCTCTTTGCTTTCCATATAAAATTAGTGTTTTGTTTCCCATGTCCTTAAAGAATGCTGATGGAATCTGGATTGTGATTGCTTTGAATGTATAGATTGCTTTGGTTAGCACTGACACTTTCACAATGTTCAATCTTACTGTCTATGAACATGGCATGTTCTTCCATTTATTCAGATCTCTTATAGTTTCACTTAGTAGTGTTTTGTAGTTTTTTTGTATAGGCCCTTTATGTCCCTATTAAGATTTGTTTCTAAGCATTTTATCTATTTGGTAACTATTGTGAATGACATTTTTTTTCCTTATTTCCTTTTCAGAGATTTTTGTTGTTGTTGTTGTTGATGTACAGGAATCTAACTGAGTTTTGTGTGTTGATCTTGTATCCTGCTACTTTGCTGTGTCTTTCAATTAATTACTGTAGTCTTGCTGACTCTGGGATTTGCTAGGTGTAGAATCTTATGTGCAAATAGGGATAGTTTTACTTCTTCCTTAGCAATTCAAATGCCATTTACTTCGTTTTTTTAACCTTATTTCCCTGGCTAGGACTTCCAATATAATGTTGAATATAGGTGGTAATGGAGGGCATCATTGCCTGGTTCCCATTCACAAGGGGAATACTTTGTTTCTCTTCATTAAGAATAATGTTGGCTGTTGCTTTTGTGTATATGACATTTCTTATGTTGAGGAATTGCCCTTGAATTCCTATTTTGCTAAGTTATTATTATTTTTTTTAATCAGGAATGGCTGTTGGATTGTATCAAATACATTTTCTACATTGATTGATATGATCATGTTGTTCT
>NW_006928581.1:4533-5938 GCF_000298275.1 Orycteropus afer afer
TATTGTTTAGTTGTTCTGTGACTTTGTTGAGTTTCTTTCAAAATATTCTATTCTTTATTTTAAGTGGTGTATTAAAGTCTCCTAACATTACTGTGGGATCATCTATTGCTCTTTTCAAGTCTGATAAAATCTGATTTATAATATTGTGGCTCTTTAATTTGGTGCATAAATATTTATTATGATTATGTTCTCTTGTTTGATTGATCCCTTAATCATTACATAATGTCCTTCCTTGTCTCTTGTGGTTGTTTTTGTCTTAAAGTCTATTTTACCAGAAATTAATATTTCCACTCCTGCTCTTCTTGACTACCATTTACCTGATATATTTTTTGCAATCTTTGATTTTTAGTCTAATTTTGTCTTTGTGTCTAAAGTATGTCTCTTGTAGACAGCATTTTGGTGGGTCATATTTATTCATACATTCTGCAACTCGCTGTTCTTGATTAGTGCATTTAATCAATTTACTTTCAATATAATTATCAACGAGTATGAATTTTTGCTGCCAATTTGTTATGTGTTTTTTGTAGTGTTACTGATTTCTTTGCTCCATATAATGTTCTGTGCTGAGCTCATTTTGTTTATAAATGCTTTTTATCATCCTTCATTGATACAGATTTAGTATTTGCTAAATATTTGCACCTTTCCTCTTTTTTATTTTGATGAGAAGGTACATTAATTTTATTTGAGGTTACCCTGTGATTTATTATTTTATTCCCAAGTTTAAAACAGTCAATTCTGCCTCAAAATCATCCTGACTTCCTCTCCACTTGGAATTTCTATATCTACAATATTTATTCACTCTTTTTGCTTTGTAGTTGTCCTCATTTATGAATTGTTGTGTCTAGTTCCCTGATTTCCATTTTGTAACTTTATTTTGTTTTGGATACTTCTATATATGGTTTGGATTTTGGGTTAATCTTTAGTTGTTATGCAGTATCGTTGGTTCACTGTATGAAGGATTCCTTTTAGCATTTATTGTAAGATTGGTCTGCTTTTTACAAATTCCCTTAATTTCTGTTTATCTAGAAATGACCTAACTTTACCATAATATTTGAAGGACAATTTTTCTGAGTATAGAATACTTTCGTGACTTTTTTTCCCAAGGTTTTATATATGTCATCCTATTGCCTTCTTGTCAGCATGGTTTCTGCAGGGAAATCAGAGCTCAGTATAATTGGTTATCCTTTTTAGATAACTTTTCATTTTTCCCATGCTGCTTTAAGGATTCTTTCTTCATCTTTAGTTTTTTTGTTTGTTTGTTTTATTTTGTTTTGTTTTGTTTTTTAATTTTATTTTTATTTGGGTGAAGATTTACAGAGTAAATTAACTTTTCATACAGCAGTTCACATATACTTTGTCTCATGTCATTGACCAAAATTTACAATGCAACAGCTCCCCTCCCACT
>NW_006928582.1:0-1252 GCF_000298275.1 Orycteropus afer afer
ACCGGTAGAGGTGAGGGTGACCTGCCCTGCTGACACCAGGTGGGCACAAAAATTCCAACACCTGGGTAAGCCAGACTGGAGGGTGGGCCGGCAGATTCTGAACAGTGTTCTCCTTCCACTCATGCAGCCCAAGGTGTGTGCTCCAAGCAGAGCTGGGCACATGGAGGGGTTCCTGGGCCCCACCCATGGAGACTGAGACCTTGTTGTGGAAAGGTGGAACCCTGGTCACAGCAGCATCTGACGTTGCATGTGTATGGTAAAAAATAAATAAATAATTATGTATATAAACATTTGCTTAAAGCGTGTAATAATCAATGTCATTGGGGTGCACATGGAAAAATTGTTGAATTGCTGTATGTTTTGTTGTGTATAATTTCACCACAATTTTTTTTAAAAGTGCTCATTCAACACTTTTTTTATTTTTTGCTTTTATTGTGGTGAAAACGTACACACCAAGACGTTCACCAACATAACAACTTCCACATTTACAGTTCATCGATATGGATGACGTTTTTCATGTCGTGCCACCATTATTGCTATCATTTTCCAAAATATTCCACCACCATTAGCATAAACTCAATGCCCACTCCCTGTGCAAACAAAAGCTTCCCCATACCCCCTCCCTTGGTTCCACAATCAACACCCATGGAAGCAGCAGTCAGGAAATCAGAAGACATATTGCACTGGGCAAATCGGCTGCAAAAGACCTCTTTAAGGGGCTGAAGAGCAAAGATGACTCTTTGAAGACTAAGGGTGCCTAACCCAAGCCATGGTGTTTTCAATTGCCTCATATGCATGTGAAAGCTAGAAAATGAATAAGGAAGACCAAAAAGAGTTGATGCTTTTGAGCTGTGGTGCTGATGAAGAATACTGAAAATACCATGGACTGACAAAAGAGTTAACAGATCTGTCCTGGTGGAAATGCCTGGTGGAATGCTCCTTGGAAGCAAGAATGGCCAGACTATGTCTCACCTACTTTGGTCATGTTGTCAGAAGGGACCACTCCCTGGAGAAGGATATCATGCTTGGTAAAGTGGAGGGTCAGTGAAAAAATGGAAGACCCTCAATGAGATGGACTGACACAGTGGCTGCAACAATGGGCTCAGGTATAGCAAGAATTGTGAGGCTGGCACAGGACCGGGCAGTATTAAGTTCTGTTGTACATGTTGTTGTTAGGTGCCGTCAAGTTGTTTCTGACTCATGGTGACCCCATGCACAGCAGAACAAAACACTGCCCAATCCTGTGCCAGCT
>NW_006928582.1:2647-3797 GCF_000298275.1 Orycteropus afer afer
GTACAGTGACTCTGTGTATTCCTGCCATCTTCTCTTGATATTTCCTGCATCATTTAATATTTTGCCCATAGAATCTTTCAATATTGCAACTCGAGGCTTAAAATTTTTCTTCAGTTCTTTCAGCTTGAGAAATGCCGAGTGTGTTCTTCCCTTTTGGTGTTCTAACTCCTGGTCTTTTGGTTTTCTAACTCCAGGTCTGTTGTACATAGGGTCTGTTGTACATAGGGTTGTTATGAATTGGAGCTGACTAGATGGCACCTACCAAAACAACAACAACAACCCCCTCCTTCCTACCCCTGGTAACCACTAATAATCTTCACGATATATATGCATATTTACCATTATTGACCTATCTAGCAATTTTCACAATTTTCACTCCCCTCCCCACCCATCCACGGTAACTAACAAAGAAATTTTCCTTCCATATATAACCCTTTCCTTGCCTTTTTACAATAGTGAACTAATACAATATTTGTCCTTCTCTCATTGACCTATTTCACTCAGCATAATGTCCTCCAACTTCATCCACGTTATGCAGTGTTTCATGGATTCTACATTATTCTTCAGTGTTGCATACTATTCCATTGTGTGTATGTACCACATTTTGGTTATCCATTCTTCCACTGATGGGCATTTACATTGTCTCCATCTCTTTGCTATTGTGAATAGTACTGTGATGAACATGGGTGTGCATGTATCTGTTCGTGTCCTGCCTCCCACTTCTTCAGGATACATGCCTAGTAATGGGATTGCTGGATCAAATGGTATTTCTACTTCCAACTGTTTAAGCAATCACCATACTGATTTCCACATTGGTTGTATCATTTTACAGTCCCATCAGCAGTGTATGAGAGTTCCAATCTTTCCACATCCTTGCCAGCATTTGTTATTTCCTGTCTTGTTGAACTTTGCTATTAGTGCTCAGGTGAGATGGTATCTCATTGTTTTGATTTGCATCTCTCTGATAGCTGATGATAGTGTACATTTCTTCATGTGTTTGTTGGCAGCCTGAATATCTTCTTTGGTGAAGTGTCTATTCATGTCTCCTGCCCATTTTTTTCATTGGATAGTTTATCTTTCTATGTTGAGATGTTGGAGTTTTCTATAAATTTTAGAGATAAGTAAGTCCCTTGTTGAATACGTCATTGCC
>NW_006928582.1:4472-5599 GCF_000298275.1 Orycteropus afer afer
CATTTTCACAATGTTCAGTCTTCCCATTCATGAGCATGGTATGTTCTTCCATTTAAGTAGATCTCTTATGGTTTCTTGAAGCAACGTTTTGTAGTTTTCTCTGTATAAGTCTTTTGTGTTTCTGGTAAGATTTATTCCCAAGTACCTTGGGAATAAAAAAGATCCATATCTTTTTGGTAGCTATTGTAAATGGTATTGATTTCCTTATTTCCTTTTCAGAGACCTCTGTGATGGTTTAGAGGAATCCAAGTGATTTTCGTATGTTGATCTTGTATCCTGCCACTATGCTAAATCTCTCAATTAGTTCCAATAGTTTTCTTGCTGAGTCTCTTGGGCTTTCTATGTATAGGATCACTTCCTCAGCACATAGGGATAGTTTTACTTCTTTCTTACCAATTTGGATGCCTTTGATTTCCCTTTCTTGCCTTATTGCCCTGGCTAGGACTTCCAATACAATGTTAAAGAGAAGTGGTGATAGAAGGCATCCTTGTCTGGTTCCCATTCACAAGGGGAATGGTTTCAATCTCTCTCCACTGACAATAATGTTAGCTATTGGTTTTGCATATACGTTATTTATTATGTTGAGGTATGTCCCTTCCATTCCTATTTTGCTGATAGTTTTTATTAGGAATGGGTGTTGGATTTTATCAAATGTCTTTTCTGCATTGATCGATATGATCATGTGGTTCTTTTTCTTTGCTTTACTTATGTGATGGACTACATTGATTGTTTTTCTAATGCTGAACCATCCTTAATGTACCTGGTATGAATCCCACTTGGTCATGATGTATTATTATTTTTTGATATGTTGTTGGAGTCTATTGGCTCAGATTTTGTTGAAGAATTTTGCATCTATATTCATGAGTGATGTTGGTCTGTAGTTTTCCTTTTTAGTGGTGCCTTTTTCTGGTTTTGGTATTAGGGTTATGCTTATTTCATAAAATGAATTTGGGAGAATTCCATCCTTTCTATGTTCTGAAATAGTGTTAGTAGTATTGGTGTTAGCTCTTCTCTGAATATTTGGTAAAATTCTCCAGTGAAACCATCTGGGCCAGGACTTCTTTTTGTTGTTGTTGATTTATTTTTTTTTTTATCTCTATGACATGTTCAACTTCTTCTTTTGTTAC
>NW_006928583.1:0-1017 GCF_000298275.1 Orycteropus afer afer
TCATCATTAAGAATGTTTCAAGGTCTATCCTGAAGTACATTACTGTCAGTGATATGATAATATTCATATATCTACAAGGAAGACCAGTTAATACTACTATTACTCAAATTCATGCAACAACCACTAAACCCAAAGATGAGGAAATTGACAATTTTACCAACTACTGCAGACTGATATTGACCAAACATGTAATCAACATATAGATATGTTAATTATCACTGGTGATTAGAATTGAAAAGCTGGAAACAAAATAGCCAGTAGTTGGAAACTATAGCCTTGTTGATAGAAATAACATTGGAGATAGCATGATAGAATTTTGCAAGAACACTGACATTCATTGCAAGTACTTTTTTTCAACAATGCAAATGGCAGTTATACATATGGACTTCATCGGATACAGTACACAGGAATTAGATCAACTACATCTGTGCAAAGAGGCAAAGGAGAAGCTCAGTATCTTCAGCCTAAACAAGGACAGGAGCTGACTGTGGAACACACCATTAGTTGCTCACATGCAAGTTCAAGTTGAAAGCTGAAGACAATTAAAACAAGTCCACAAGAGCCAAAATATGACCTTGATAATATCCCTCCTGATTTTAGAGAGCATCTAAAGAATAGATTTGATGCATTCAACACCAATGACCAAATACCAGAGGAATTATGGGTTGACATAAAGAACATCATTCATGAAGAAAGGAAAAGGTCATTAAAAAGACAGGAAAGGAATAAAAGACCAAAATTGTTGTGAGAAGAGACTCTGAAACTTGCCTTTGAAGGAGAGTAGCTAAAGCAAATGGAAGAACTGACAAGATAAGAAAGCTGACCAGAAGATTTCAAAGAGCAACCTGAGAAGACAAAGTCAATTATTATAACAAAATGTGCAAAGACCTGGAGTTACAAAACAAAAAGAGAAGAACACATTCAGCATTTCTCAAGCTTAAAGAACTGATGGAAAAATTTAAGCCTTGAGTTGTAATACTAAAGATTCTATGGGCAAAATACTGAATGATGCAGGAA
>NW_006928583.1:2302-3831 GCF_000298275.1 Orycteropus afer afer
TTGTCAGAAGAGACCATTCCCTGGAGAAGCATATCATGTTTGGTAAAGTGGAGGGTCAATGAAAAAGGGGAAGGCCCTCAGTAAGATGGATTGACCCAGTGGCTGCAATGGTGGACTAAGTTATAACAAGAATTGTGAGGCTGACACAGGACCAGGAAGTGTTTTGTTCTGTTGTACATAGAGTCACTATGAGTCAGAGCCAAATCGATGACACCTAACAATAACATACAAGGAAAGCCTGTTAACACTATTATTATTCAAATTTACACACCAACCACCCAAGCCAAAGATGATGAAATTAAAGATTTTTACTAATGTCTACAGTCTGAAATGATCAAATATGCAATCAAGATGTGTCGATTATTACTGGTGGTAGGAACGCAAAATTTGAAAACAAATGAGATTCATGGCCTTGGTGATAGAAATGACATCAGAGATCATATGACAGAATTTTCTGAAACCAATAACTTATTTATTTCAAATACCTTTTTTCAAGAACATAAAGAGCAGCTATACATTGGACTTCACAAATGTGAAGTTCACCAGTGTGAAGTCACCAATGTGAAGTTCACCAATGTGAAGTCCTGTGATGGAATCCATAGGAATCAGACTAACTACACCTGTGGAAAGAGATGGAGAAGCTCAATATCTTCAGTCAAAACAAGACCAGGTGCTGATTATGGAACAGATCATCAACTGATCATATGCAACTTCAAGCTGAAGACAATTAAAACAAGTCAACAAGAACCAAAATACAACCTTGATTCTATCCCCCCTGAATTTAGAGACCATCTAAAGAATAATAGATTTGATGCATTGAACACTAATGACTGAAAAGTAGGGAAATTGTGAGGTTACATCAAGAACATCAAACATGAAAAAAGTAAAAATGTCATTAAAAAGACAAGAAAGAAAGAAAAGAGAAAAATACATGTCAGAAGACACTGAAACTTGATATTGAATAGAGAGTAGCTAAAGGAAATGGAAGAAGTAACAGATAAAAGAGCTGAATAGATTTCAAAAAGCAGCTTGAGAAGAGAAAGTCAATGATTATAATGCAAAGTGCAAATACCTGGGGTTAGAAAAGCAAATGGGAAGATCATGCATGGCATTTCTAAAGCTGGAAGAACTGAGGAAAAAATTCAAACCTCAAGTTGCAATATTGATAGATTCTATGGGCAAAAATTGAATGATGCAGAAGACATAAAAGAAGATAGAAGGAGTACACCAAGTCATCATACCAAAACTAACAGTTTGATGTTCATCCATTTCAGGAGGTGATATATGATCAAGCACTGATGGTATTGAAAGAAGAAGGTGAAGCTGCACTGAAGTTGAAGCTGCACTGAAGCTGTTCTTGGCAAAATACAAGTCTCCTGGAACTGACAGCATAGCCATTGACATATTTAAACAAATGGATGCCACACTGGAGGCATTTACACATCTGTACCAACTAATTTGGAAGACAGCTACCTGGACAACTGACTGGAAGATATACATATTTGTACCCATTTTAAAGAAAAGTGATC
>NW_006928583.1:4236-5843 GCF_000298275.1 Orycteropus afer afer
CATTCAATCTATATGTTCAGCAATAATCCAAGAAGCTGGATTATATGAAGGAGAATGGGCATCAGGATTGAAAGAAGACTCATTAACAACCTGAGATATGCAGACAACACAACCTTGCTTACTGAAATTGAAGAAGATTTGAAGAATTTAGAGATAAAGATTAAAGACTATAGTCTGCAGTATGGATTACACCTCCACATAAAGAAAATGAAAATCCTCAAAAATGGACCAATAAGAAGCTTAACAATAAATGGGGGAAGAGATTGAAGTTGTCAAAAATCTCATATTACTTGATTCCACAATCAACACAAATGTAAGCAGCAGTCAAGAAATCAGACAACACACTGCACTGGGCAAATCTGCTGCAAAAGAGCTCTTTACAGTTCTGAAGAGCAAACATGTCTCTTTGAAGACTATTGTGCTTTATACACACCATGGCACTTTCAACAGCCTCATATGCATGTGAAAGCTGGACAATGAATAAGGAAGACAAAGACCTGATGCTTTTGAGTTGTGGTGTTGCAAATGACTATTGAAAGTACTATGAACTGCAAGAAGAACTATTGAGTCTGTCTTGGATAAAGAGCAGCCGGAATGCTCTTTGGAAGTAAGAATGACCAGAATTCCTTTCACCTACTTTGGTCGTGTTTTTGGAAGAGACCATTCCCTGGAGAAGGATATTATACTTGGTAAAGTAGTTGTTGTTGTTAGGTGCTGTTGAGTTGCCTCTGACCCATAGTGACCTCATGTATAGCAAAACAAAACACTGCATGGTCCTGTGCCAACCCCATGATCTTTGCTATACCTGAATCCATCATGGCAGCCACTGTGTCAATCCATCTCATTGAGGCACTTCCCCTTTTAAGTTGTCCCTCCTCTTTGCCAGGTGTGATATCCTTCTCCAGGGAATGTTCCCTTTTTACAACATGACCAAAGTAGGTGAGACCGTTTGGCCACTCTCAATGCTGCTTTTTTTTCAGGACAGATTTGTTAGTTCTTTTCACAGTCTTTCAACATTTTTGCCGACACCACAACTCAAAAGCATCAAATCTTCTTAGGTCTTCCTTTTTTCATTGTCCAGCTCTCATGCATATGAGGTGATTGAAAATACTATGGCTTGTGTCAAGCACACCTTAGTCTTCAAGGAAACATCTTTGCTCACCACTTGAAAGAGGTCCTTTGCATCAGATTTGTTCAATGTTATATGTCATCTGATAACTTGACTGCTGCTTCCATTGGCGTCAATTGTAGAATCAAGCAATGTGAAGTCTTTGACAACTTGAATCTTTTCTCTATTTATCATGATGCTGCTTATAGGTTCGGTTGTGAGGATTTTTGTTTTCTTTATATTGAGATATAAGCCATACTATAGACTATAGTCTTCAAACTTCATCA
Source organism: Orycteropus afer afer (assembly GCF_000298275.1). NCBI lineage: Eukaryota > Metazoa > Chordata > Mammalia > Tubulidentata > Orycteropodidae > Orycteropus > Orycteropus afer. The sequence goes on from NW_006928583.1 coordinate 5,632, forward strand.
GTAACTGTTTCAAGTCATCATCACCTTTGGAGAGGAAAGTTGTGTCATCAGTGTATTGCAGGTTGTTAATGAGCCTTCCTCCAATCCTGATGTCATGTTCTTCTTCATGTAGTCCAGCTTCTCGGACTATTTGCTCAGCATATAGATTGAATAAGTGTGATGAAAGCATGCAACCTTGACTCACTTCCTTCTTGATTTTAATCCATGCAGTG
>NW_006928584.1:0-959 GCF_000298275.1 Orycteropus afer afer
CCAGCCACTCCATGGAAGGAAGACTGGACATTCTCCTTCTGTAAATATTTACTACCTTGAAACCCCAATGGGGGTCGCTATGAGTAGGAATCGACTTGATGACAGTGAGTTTGGTTTTCGGTTTACCCATCTCTAGGAGTCCCTGTGAACCCTGGTGATGCAGTGGTTACAGCCCTCAGCTGCTAACCAAAAGATTGGCATTTCAAACCCACCAGCTGCTCTGGGGTAGAAAGATGTGGCATTCTGCTCCCAAAAAGATTACAGGCTTGGAAACACTGTGGGGTAGTTGTATTCTGTCGTATGCGGTTGCTATGAGTTGGAATTGACTTGACAGCAGTAGATTTTTTTGTTTTGTTTTTGGATTCCCTGGATGGTACAGTTAACACTCTTGCCTGCTAACTAGTTGGCTGCTAAGCAAAAGGTTGGAGGTGTATGTCCACCTAGAGAAGCCACAGAATAAAGGCCTGGCAATCTACTCCCCAAAAATCAACCATTGAAAACCTTAGGGAGCAGTTTTACTCTGACACACATGGCATCACCATGAGTACGAGCTGACTCTACAGCAAAGCAGCTATTTTTTTAGAACTGATGCAGAAGAGAATGACACACCATGTTTCATTAAAATAAAAAATTGGTATAGGAGACTCACATCAAGTTATATACAAAAGGTTTAAATTAGTTTGATATCAGCATTCTCCACAGCAACATTCAACATCAGAAGAAAGTAGCAATATCTACCAAGTTCTGTGGGACATAAAGGGTGATGCAAGTGTGTGTTATGTTGTTATGTGCCATCGAGTCGGACCCGACTCATAGCGACCCCTCCTTGGGTTGCCAAGGTAGTATCACTACAGAAGTAGATTGCCCCATCTTCCTTCTGAGGACTTGCTGGTGGGTTTGAACCACCAGCCCTCTGGTTAGCAGTCCAGTGCCTTGGGCACTATGCTACCAGAGCTCCC
>NW_006928584.1:2339-3528 GCF_000298275.1 Orycteropus afer afer
TCTTCCTATTCTGTCTTAGTCTGGAAGCTCTGCTGAAAACTGTCCATCATAGGGGACTCTGCTGGTATTTGAAATGCCAGTGACATAGCTTCTAGCATCACAGCAACAGGCAAGCCACCACAGTACAACAAACTGGCAGATAAGTATCTTCATACATGAAGAAAGCAAAAGGCCATTAAAAAGACAAGAAAGAAAAGACCAAATTGATGTCAGAAGAGATTCTGAAACTTGCTCTTGAACATGGAATAGCTAAAGCAAATGGAAAAAATGGCGAAGTAAAAGAACTGAACAGAAGATTTCAGAGGGTGGCTCCAGAAGACAAAGTAAAATATTACAATGCAATGTGCAGAGACTGACCTAGAATTAGAAAACCAAAAGGGAAGCATGTGCTTGGCATTTCTCAAGCTGAAAGAATAGAAGAAAAAAAATCAAGTGTCTAGTTGTAATATTGAAGGATTCTATGGGCAAAATATTGAACAATGCAGGAAGCATCAAAAGAAGATGGAAAGAATATAGAGTCACTGCACCAAAAAGAATGGTCAACGTTCAGCCATTTCAGGAGGTAGCATATGATCAAGAATTGATGGTATCGAAGGGAGAATTCTGAGCTGTACTGGAGGCATTGTGAAAACAAGACTCCAGGAATTGATGGAATACCAATGGAGATGTTTCAATAAATGGACACAATGCTGGAAGTGGTCCCTCATCTATGCAAGAAATTTGGAAGACAATTACCTGGCCTACCAGCTGGAAGACATCCATATTTGTGCCCATTTCAAAGAAATGTGATCCAACAGAATGCAGAAATGATCAAATAATATATTAATATTACATGCAAGTAAATTTTGCTGAAGAGAATTCCAAAACAGTTGCAGCAGTAAATTGATAGGGAACTGTCAGAAATTCAAACTGTATTCAGAAGACGATGTGGAATGAGGAATATCATTGCTAATATCAGATGGATCTTGCCTGAAAGGAAGGAATACTAGAAACATGTTTACTAGTGTTTTATTGACCATGCAAAAGGATTCAACTATGTGATCACAACAAATTATGGAGAACATTGTGAGAATTTCAAGACATTTAGTTGTGCTCATGATGAATCAGTACATAGACCAAGAGGCAGTCGTTTGAACAGAATAAGGGGATACAGTGTGGTTTAAAATCAGGAAAGGTGTACATATCCTTT
>NW_006928584.1:4858-5361 GCF_000298275.1 Orycteropus afer afer
GAGTCTTTGGTTTTCTTCATTCTTCTTTGCTCTGGATAAGGAGAGAGCCATCATTGCATCTAGATGGCTGCTTGCAAGCTTTTAAGATCCCAGTTGCTATTCACCAATGTAGGATGTAGAACAATGTTTTTGTATAGTATGTTATGCCAATTGAGCATGATGTCCCCTGCGACCATGGTCCTGAGCCCACAGGTCCAACAACTCACTCCCTCTGGGTAGCTGGATGTGGCCAAAAAGTAACTACAACCATGTCCCTTGTCAATCTTACTATATACCTGGGAATTCTTACAGAACATACAAATACACTTGTAGAAACATTGTCCACCAATCCTATATATAGTCTTGGGCACACTCCACCCTGCGTGGACATACATAATAGTTCAGTCTATCCACCCATCTATCCACCCATCTATCCACGTTTGCCTTCACTGACCACACACTACTGTATGTGCAAAATGGTTCATTTTTGCTGTTTGTACCTCCCACACACCTCTCTATGTCTT
>NW_006928585.1:0-2393 GCF_000298275.1 Orycteropus afer afer
AAATACCATCCAAGCTCTTAAATTGGCTCTGCTTTGTCCTTGCTGTCATTTTACCAGGGGGTTTATCTCCTCATCCACAACCTTGCACCCTTGGCCTTTCCTGGTGCTGGGATTCCTAATGTTAAATGACGGAGGTTGATATCTGAAGAGATGTCATAACACTGAATTTGCCCTGTTCCTCCCTTGAATGTATTATCCTCTTGCCACCCTCCACTGAATTGTTAGCCCAGATCCAGGCTTTCATACTAAGTTTGGAAAGTGAATATAGGTCACTCACACAGCAGGGCCATGTACTGCAATTTGTCCACCAGCCTGACTCATTTTATGTTCTAATTTCAGTAAGAGGGTGCTGATTCTTTGCTAAGTGGTAATTGCACCTGTGATACTAAAACCCTTCTACATGCCTGGAAAGGCACACTCACCATCAACTTGCAATCATTTCCTACCGTGCTCTGCAATAGCTTCTATGAGCTGGCTGGCCTCGACCCCTGTAATGAATCCCTAGTTTTCTTCTATCAGAGGTAGTTCTGTGGCTCCCAGAGGGCATGCTGTTACTGCCAGCAGGAGACCAGGCACACAATGTACCAAGACTTCAGATCACTATCCTGTAATGCACTCCAGGGCTCTGGGGAGAGATTTAATATGTTGTCTGGGACCTTGGGAGCTCTCCATCATCCAGGGTTCAATCCAAACTGTAAAAGTATCAATTGTAGAGATACTTTATTTGGAATCTTAAACTTAAATCTATCAGTCTAACTAGGAATTTGTAACTAAGGATTTTTTGGTGGGGCAAGATAGTAGATCCTTTTTTGAGGACAAAACAATATTCAGAGTTCTTGTCTTCTCTTTCTTCTCCTTATTGAGGTGGGAAAACAGAAATAAAACTCTCTGTAACACAAGCAAGATGGAGCAGCACTTCACTGATAGGACTCAACTGGCATTGCAAACCCCTACTCTATGATTCCTCTTTTAAGTTTAAATATATGTCTGACTTTATACTTGGAACAAATTTCAAATGAGGTCAAGGTTTGGTTCCTCTCCTTTAACATTATTGTACACTTTGTATATCCCTTCACTCACAGTAGTAGAGACGAGGGTTATCACATCCACAGGACCAACGCCAGCAAATTTCTGGCTCATCGATGCCCAGTAAATGTATACTGAATGGTTGAAGGTGTTTAAGCAGCTTAACAAAATATAAACTTGTAAATTCAGTTTTGGATAAGCAAGTGGATAAGAAGAGATTAGATGTCATTAATTAGAAGGTAAACGGAAATGAGGAGCAAGAGATAAGCAATGAATAGACAAAAACAAGAAAAGGAGTTTTGAGATAAAAGAAAAAACAATGTAGTAGAAAATTATAGTTCCCTAATCTATAGGAGCTCTGATAGCATAGTGGCTAAGACACTTGCCTGCTAACCAGACGGCTGGCAGTTCAAACCCACCAGCCACTCCTCGGAAGGAAAGTTGGGCAATCCTACTTCCATAGTGATACTGCCTTGGAAACCCAAGGAGGGGTCGCTATGAGTCGGGGCCGACTCAACGGCACATAACAACAACAACAACAATCTACTCTAGGGAAAAAATAAATAAAAAAAAAATGTTAAGTTACTACTGAGGAGCACACATACAGAAAAAAAGGGGGGAGTGGAGAAACTGAAATTATTAATATTAATAACAAATGAAAGGAATTGAGGGATATTGTTGCTAGATATTGTCAAGTCAATTCCAACTCATGGCAACCCCATGGGTACAGAGTAGATTTGTTCCACAGAGTTTTGAGGCCTTTCAGAAGCAGAGCACCAGGTCTTCTGAGGTGCTTCTGAATGGGTTTAAACTACTCACAGTTTGGCTAGAAGTCAAAAACTTAATCATTTGCACCATCCAAGCAAAAGGAAAATTTGGTATTAAAAACCTTTTTATTTCCCCCGTAGGATCGAGGCTCATAACTGAGGCAGCTGGCCACCTAGTTTATCACCTATTGTTACATAAGAGGATGGTAGAATGTTTAGTTAAATGATGGTGGCTGTGTTTTTAGGGACTGCAAGGTATAAATAATGTTAAAGCAGTCTCAGGGAATGTGTTGGGATGAAAGAGACAGGTTGGGGGAAGACTTGAAAAGGAGACTAAAGAAGGGGGCACAAAAAAAGACTACCTTCATCCCTGTCACAATTTCCTACTTGAGGTACTAAATGTGCCTGCCCCCAGGAGAACTAAATCTGTTGGTATTTTACGTAGCTGAAATGTCATCCTTCACTTTGAAGTACTTGTCATGTAAAGGTGAATTTTCATCATACAACTCTCTCATTCCACTCTTTAAGATGGATGTGTACCCTTTGGGAGAGGATTTCTTAACATCAATTTAATCAATAATGATAATAGTAAAAATAATC
>NW_006928585.1:2903-3612 GCF_000298275.1 Orycteropus afer afer
GTGACCCCACCAACATCCCAACAATCACTCCAAGGATCTACCTTCAGCACCTGATTTTACTGGTAACAGGTCAACTAGATCCAAATGGGCATGCACAGCACCACTGAAACCCAAGCGGAGAGCTCCCTGGTGCTCCAGGAGGTTGAGCTCACTCCCCCCCTCAGCAGGTCACTGAGTGGGCTTGGGTCAGCATGGGAGACATTGAGAGGTCTGTGCTTGTCTTTCTCACTGATATTGGGACCAAAGATTACTAGCAGGCATTCACCCAACTCCAGCACAGCTGAAATTGCGTACATCTTTGGCACTACAGGTGGGCGAATATCACAGACAAATTCCCAAGCCATTTGCAGTCTGGGAGGATTGCGCTGGCAAGGTGGGCAGACGGGGTGGAGAGACAGGAATATGTGGCTGAGTGGGGTCCCGGGAATTTGCCTGGATCAGCTTTTTGGCACTGAGGGGACTTGGAAGTGGAGTCTTTGAGTGTGCCTGAGCCTGGCAGAAAATGGCAACTCCCTAACAATAGGAATCAGCTGCAGGCTTGTAAATAGCAGTACTACATCACCAGTAGCAGCCCGCTCAAAGCCCTAGAAATCAACCCTAGCAACACCAAGCTTTCTTTCTTCTTCTCCCACTTTCTCTGCCAATAACTTCACTCACTCAATAGAAGAAACCATATTCAGCCACTTACCATAACACCTCCCAGTTTGAA
>NW_006928585.1:5276-5891 GCF_000298275.1 Orycteropus afer afer
GGGTAGCAATTATGATTTCTGATAAAATAGACATTAAGGTGAAAAACATTTTAAGAGACAAGGATGGGCATTATATGATGCTGAAAGGGTCAATCGGCAAAGAAGAGGTTACAATAATAAATATTAATGCACCCAATTAAAATGCTCCAAAATACATGAAGCAAATATTAACTGAATTAAAAGGAATGATAGACAACTCTACATTGGTAGTGGGAGACTCTAACACACCACTTTCAAGGAGAGACAGGTCAATGGGAAAGAAGCTCAGCAAAGATACAGAAGAACTTAACAACACAATCAACAAACTGGAACTCATAGACATATATAGAGTACTTCACCCAACAAAAACACAATACACATTCTTTTCCAATGCACATAGATCCTTCTCCAGAATAGACCATATGCTAGGACATAAAACAAGCCTCAATAAATTGAAAAGCATTGAAATACTGCAAAGCATCTTCTTTCACCACAATGCTATAAAACTGGAAATTAATAATAGGAAGAGCAAGGAAAAAGTATCAGACATATGGAAGCTGAACAACTCTCTGCTTAAAAACTATTGGGTTACAGAACAGATAAAAACTGAAATAAAAAAATTCCTAGAAACTAATG
>NW_006928586.1:0-791 GCF_000298275.1 Orycteropus afer afer
TTTTTTTTTTTTTGTCTTGGTTTTATGGTTTAATATTTTGAAAAGATGAAGCTGTTGTGTTTTATTTTATTATTGATTCTGGTATGTTGGGTCGCTGTATTGTTTTCTTTGTGATGGTGGAATCACTGTGTGGAATGTGGATATGTGTTTCTGTTTGTCGTAGAGAGGTGTTAAGAGCTCGAAGTGGGAGGTTTTATGGTAATTGGCTGAATATGGTTTCCTCTCTTGAATCAGTGAAGTTATTGGCAGAGAAGGTGGGAGCAGAAGAAGGAAAGCTTGGTGTTGCTAGGGTCAGTTTCTAGGGCTTTGAGCAGGCTATTATTAATGACATAGTTATTTACCAGACCATGGCTCAATCTCAGGAAAGATTCCTGTTGTTAGGGAGTCTCCACTTTCTGCCTGGCTCAGGCACACTCAAAGACCCCGCTACCAAGGTCCCTTGGTGCCAAGAAGCCAGTCCAAGGCAAATTTCCAGGACGGTACCCAGCCACAGCTTCTTCTCTCTCCCCACCTCATCTGCCCATGGCGCTGGTGCAATCTCACCAGACCACTAAAGACTCGGGAGTTTGTCTGTGATATCACCCACCTATAGCACCAAAGATGTGTGCAATTTCAGCTGTGTTGGAGTTGGGGGAGTACCTGCTAGTAAACTGTGGTCCTGATATCAGTGACAAAAATAAGCACAATGTCTCCCAGGCTGACCCAAGCCCACTCAGTAACCTGCTGAAAGGGGAGCAAGCTCACTCTCTTGGAGCAACAGTGAGCTCTCCACTTGAGTTTCAGTGGTGCTG
>NW_006928586.1:1821-2354 GCF_000298275.1 Orycteropus afer afer
AAGACCTGAATGAAAAACCTCAAACTATAAAGATAAAAAAGAAACAATAGAGACAAACTTAGAGTCTTTAATGCTGGGCATAAATATCTAATGAACATAAATAAAAATGCAGATACCAGAAAACAAAACAGATGACTGGTACTTTGTAAAAATTAGACATTTATGTGCATGAAAAGATTTTGCCAGAAGAGTATATTGAGAACCCATAGACTGGGAAAGAATTTTTGGCAATGACATATGAGACAAGAGATTATTAACTAAAATTTATAGAAAACTCCAACAGCTTAACAACAAAAAGACAAATAATACAATTTAAAAAAGGCCACAGGAATGAACTAACACTGCATCAAAGAAGATATTCAGGCAGCCAATAAACACATGAAGAAATGCTCACAATCATTAGCCATTCCATATCAAAACCCACTGCCATCAAGTAGATTCCAACCCTTTAGGACAGAGTAGAACTGCACCATAGGGATTCCAAGCTATAAATCTTGATGGAAACAGATTGCTTTATCTTTCTTCGCAGACCA
>NW_006928586.1:4939-5451 GCF_000298275.1 Orycteropus afer afer
CTATTCTTGACCTGGCTCTCACTTCTAGAGGATATATACCTAGTAATGGAATGGCTGGGTCAAATGGTATTTCTAATTCCAACATTTTAAGGAATTGCCATACTGACTTCCACAGTGGTTGTGTCATTTGACAATCCCACCAGAAGTGTATGAGTCCCAATCTCTTCTCATCCTCACCAGCATTTGTTATTTTCTATCTTGTTGAACTTTATTACTAGTGTTGAATAGAAATGGTAATAGAGGGCATCTTGTCTGGTTTCTGTTTGCAAAGGGAATGTTTCAGTCTCTCTCCATTGAGAATAATGTTGGCTATTGGTTTTACATAGATGCCCTTTATTATGTTCAGGAATGTCCTTTCAGCTCCTAGATGGCATCACATTGTCGTTTTGATTTGCATTTCTCTAATGGCTAATGATCGTGAGCATTTCTTCATATGTTTGTTGGTTGCCTAAATATCCTCTTTGGTGAAGTGTCTATTCATATATTCTGCCCACTTTTTAATTAGATTTTTT
>NW_006928587.1:0-504 GCF_000298275.1 Orycteropus afer afer
GTACAAAAGGTTAAACACTGGGCTACTAACCAAAAAGTCAGTAATTCAAGTATACCCAGAGGCACCTTGGAAGAAAGGCCTGGAAAACTGCCTCTAAAAGGTCACAACCATCAAAACCCTATGGAAGACAGCCCTACTCTGAAACACATGCAGTTACCATGACTCAGAGTCAACTTGATGGCAATTGGTATTTTGGTTTTAATTATGTTATTGTAAGGTGCTGTCAAGTTGGCTCTGACTCATAGGGACTCTATGTACAACAGAATGAAATTCTGTCCAGTCCTGTGTCATACTCACCATCTGTGCTTTGCTTGAGCTCATTGTTGCAGCCACTCTCTCAGCCCATTTTGTTGAGGATTTTCCTGTTTTCACTGATCCTCTATTTACCAACCATGATAATTACGCAGTAGGAAAAATGAACAACTCTATAAGCTGCAATAATACATTAAAAAGAAAATTCATCTAATACACTGGATGATCTAACTAAGGTGATTTCTGGGTGGG
>NW_006928587.1:3064-4830 GCF_000298275.1 Orycteropus afer afer
GTGGTCTTCCTTTTTCAATGTCAATCTCTCACTTGCATATGAAGCTATTGAAAATGCTACGGTTCAGTCAGGCACACCTTAGTCTTCAAAAATGACATATTTGCTCTTAAACATGTTAAAGAGGTCTTTTGCAGTAGATTTGCCCAATTCAATACATCGTTTGATTTCTTGACTGCTACTTCCATGGATATTGGTTGTGGATCCATGTAAAATGAAATCCTTGACAACTTCAAAGATTTTGTTTTCTTTATGTTGAGGTGTAATCCATAGTGAAGGCTATAGTCTTTGATCTTCATCAATAAGGGCTTTAAGTCCTCTTTGCTTTCAGCAAGAAAAGTTGTGTCATCTGCATATCACAAGTTCTAAATGGGTCTTCCTCCAATCCTGATGCTGTATTCTTCTTACAGTCCAACTTCTTGGTTTATTTGCTCAACATACATATTGAACAAGTGTGGTAAAAGAGTACAACCTTAATGAAAATCTTTCTTGATTTTAAACCAGGCAGTATCCCCCTGTTCTGTTCAAACAACTGCTTCTTCTCTTGGTCTATGTAAAGGTTCCTCATGAGTACAATTAAGTGCCCTGGAATTCTCATTCTTGCAATGTTGTTATCCATAATTTGTAATGATCCACACAGTCTAATGTTTTTGCATAGTCAATAAGACACAAGTAAACATCTTTCTGGTATTCTTTGCTTTCAGCCAAGATCCATCTGAAATCAGCAAGGATATATATCCCTTGTTGCAATCCTCTTCTGAATCTGGCTTGAATTTCTGGCAGTTCCTTATCAATGTACTGCTGCAACTGTTTTTGAATTATCTTGAGCAAAATTTTACTTGTATGTGATATTAATAACATTATGTATTATATAATAATTATATTATATATCAATGTACAATAATTTCCATATTCTTTGGATCACCTTTCTTTGGAATGGACAAGGCACGAACATGGATCTCTTCCAGGTGGTTGGCCAGGTAGCTGTCTTTCAAATTTCTTGGCATAAATGAGTGAGCACTTCCAGCACTGCTTCTGTTTATTGAAACATCTCAATGGGTATTCTGTCAATTCCTGGAGTCTTGTTTTTTACCAATTCCTTCAGAGCAGATTAGACTTTCGCCTTCGATACCATTGGTTCTTGATCATATGCTACTTCCTGAAAGGATTGAACATCAAAAAATTATTTTTGGTACATTTACTCTGTGTATTCTTTCCATCTTTTTGATGCTTCCTACATTGTTCAACATCCTGCCATTAGAATTCTTCAGTATTGCAACTCGAGGCTTGAATTTTACCTTCAGTTCTTTCAGCTTGAGAAATGCCAAGTGTGTTCTTCCCCTTTGATTTTCCATCTCCAGGTCCTTGTGTATTTCATTATAATACTTTACTTTGTCCTCTCAAGCTATCCTTTGAAATCTTCTGCTCAGATCTTTTACTTCATCATTTCTTCCACTCACTTCAGCTTCTCTCTTTTCAAGGCAAGTTTCAGAATCTCTTCTGATATCTATTTTGGTCTTTTCTTCCTATCCTCTCTTTTCAATGACCTTTTGCTTTCTTCATGTATGATGTTCTTGATGTCATCCCACAACTCACCTAAACTTCAGTCACTGGTATTCAATGCATCAAATAAATCCATCTTCAGATGGTCTGTAAATTCATGTGGGATACACCCAAGGTCATATTTTGGCTCTCGTAGACTTGTTCTAATTTTCCTCAGCCTCAACTTAAATTTTCATGAGAACAATTGATGGTCTGATCTACAGTTT
>NW_006928587.1:5990-6925 GCF_000298275.1 Orycteropus afer afer
GTCAGAATCAACACAGGCAAGTGATGATTATGATGGATACCTAAGAGACTTCTTACAGATAGCCTGATCTTCAGCTGGATCTGATTTAGATGATGATATTCCAAACCTGGACATGACTCCATGATAGATGAGATTTGGTGGAGGAGGTTGGGTTGAGAACCCTGGAAAAACATTTAGATTATTTTCTTCTGGGAGGAATATTAAAATATTTTGGCCAAAGCAGATATGTAGTATTTTAAAATATATACACTAATCCTTGATATACTTTTCTTAACCCACACAACCTCCCAATGACCTGAGGGACAGCTCCCCTCATAGCTAACAGTGGAGGCTAATTCCTCTCCTCATCATCAATACAGGCTCACCTTAATAACTTGCTTGTAAAACTAGAATATAACTGAACTGGTACTGCATGACTTCCACAGGTTGTGCGCCTTTGGAGATCAGAACTACATTGTAAGTTCACTTACTTGGAAGACATCAAACAGGAGAGACTATATCAAAATATCACATATAAATAGACACAGAGCACCAGTGTTCCTGGCCCAGTTGTTCATGTCTTCCCACTCCAGATGTTAGAATCATGGGTGAAGAAGCTTTTTAGATGATCCTAGTCCCAGTATCCATCAGACTGCAATTTCAGGAGAGTCTCTGAGTAAGAACTGTCTCAGCAATCCTGAGAACCATGAGAGTATATACTAAGTAATTATTGTTTTTATGCCACTAAATTGAGTGCTTTGTTATGTAGTATTAGTTAAAATGACAGAAGGAAACTGCTTAAATATAACTCAGACTACATTTGAAAACTTCAACAAATATCTTGCTATTATAATTTTTAGCTAAACTAGCGCCTAAGGCACTTGACTGCTAACCAGAAAGCTGGCACTTCAAACCCACCATCCACTCCTCAGAAGGAAGAGGGGGCAATCTACTTC
>NW_006928588.1:0-1114 GCF_000298275.1 Orycteropus afer afer
TTACAACAGATTTATTTACTTATTTTATATCAGTGAACTGATTTTCTGATACTTTAGTAGGATTTTACCAACTGAGTCCACGAGAGAGATTTATGAATTGGTAGTTTTCATTTTTTATATCCCTTTCCCAGATAAACAAATTGATCCAGGTTTATGCCCATGTTATAAAACAAGCTGGAAAATATTCTCTTTGGCTAATCTTTGAAAGAGTTCATAAGATTGGTATCACCTCTCCTTTAGTCAATAAACTTCAATAGGGAAGCCAACAGAAGTGAACTGATTATTGACTTCAGCAGAGAACTGATGGTCTCTTTGAGAAAAGATGTTTAATTACAGATTCAATTTCTTTAACACTTACAGGACTGTTGAGATAATCCATTTCTTCTTACAGCAGTTCTGGCAAGATTTTTAAGGAAATTTGTTCATCCTATCTAAATTGTGAAATTTATCAGAGTAAACTTTTAAATAATATTCTCTTATTATCGTTTAATAATCATGGTGTTGGTGAAGAATACTGAACACACCATGGACTGCCAGAAGAACATACAAATCTGTCTTGGAAGAAGTACAGCTAGAATGCTCCTTGGAAATGAGGATGGTAAGACTTCATCTCTTGCACTTTGGACCAGTCCCTGGAGGAGGATATCATGCTTGGTAAAGTGGAGGGTCAGTGAAAAAGAGGAAGACCCTCAATGAGATGGAGTGACAGTGTCCGCAATCATGAGTTCAAACATAGCAATGACTGGGTGGAGGGTGTGGGACCAGGCAGCGTTTTGTTCTGTGCACGCAGGGCCACTACGAGTGGGAACCGACTGGATGGCACCCAGCCACAACATTATCCTTTAACACTTGCCGAGTCCCCTTTTTCGTTCCCGTTACTTGTTATTTCAGTTCTTTCTTTTTTCCTCGATCAGTCTTTCCAAGGCTGTTAAAAATGTTGTAACTCTTTCCAATTCTATCATGTTTGGTTTGTTGATGTCTCTCCTACAGTTATTTCTGCTTCACTGGCTCTGCTCTTTGTTTGACTGTTTCCTTCTTCTTACAGTCCTCAGAATCTACATTGTGGTGTATTTGCAGCCAGACCTGCATTTTACAGTTTATTTACACCGGACAT
>NW_006928588.1:2194-2810 GCF_000298275.1 Orycteropus afer afer
CTCTACTATACACCTGGGAATTCTTACAGAACATACCAATACACTTGTAGAAACATTGTCTGCCAACCCTATATATGGTCATGGACACACTCCTGCCTGCACAAATATACCTGTCCATCCATATATCCATCCATATATCAATGTTTGCCTTCACTGACAATGCAGTACTGTATGTGCAAAATGGTTCATCTTTGTTGTCTGTACCTCCCATATACCTCTCTATGTCTTCCTCTTCCTCAGTGTCACCATGATGATCACTCACATGCCCTTCTATTCACCCAAATCAATACTTATCTCTACCTATCTAACAGTGTTCCCTTCTATCCCCTCTAACTCCTGGTAACCAACAAAGAAAATTTCCTTCCACATATAAACCTTTCCTTTACATTTTACAGTAACGGACTGATAGAACTATTTGTCCTTCTGTGATTGACTTATTTCCCTCAGCATCATGTCCTCCAAATTCTACGTTATTCTTTAGGGTTGCATAGTATTCCATTGTGTGTATGTACCATGTTGTTGTTGTTGTTGTTGTTATGTGCCATCGAGTCAAACCCGACTCATAGTGACCCCTCCTTGGGTTTCTGAGGCAGTATCACTATGGAAGTAGGATTGC
>NW_006928588.1:3458-5868 GCF_000298275.1 Orycteropus afer afer
CGTAGTGATACTGCCTCGGAAACCCAAGGAGGGGTCGCTATGAGTCGGGGCCGACTCGACGGCACATAACAACAACAACAACAATGGCTAATGATAACGAGCATTTCTTCATATGTTTGTTGGCTGCCTGAATGTCCTGTTTGGTGAAGTGTCTATTCATGTCTCCTGCCCATTTTTGAACTGGATTATTTGTCTTTTTTTTTTTTTTTTTTGTTGAGGTGTTGCTGTTTTCTATAAATTCTAGAGATAAGTCCCTTGTCAGATAAGTCATTGCCAAATATTTTTCCCAATCTGTAGGTTCTCTTTTGATTCTTGGAGAAGTCTTTGGAAGAACATAAAAATTTAATTTTTAGATGGTCCCATTCATGTAGTTTCTCTTCTGCTGTTTGTGCATTTGGGGTTATGTTTGAGTATATTTATGCCATATATTAGGGCCCCTGAATTTTCCCCAGGAGCTCTGGTGGCACAGTGCCTAAGGCAATTGACTGTTAACCAGAAGGTTGGTGGTTCAAACCCACCAGCCACTCCTCAGAAGGAAGACTGGGCAATCTACTTCCGTAGAGATACCACCTTGAAATCCAAGGAGGGGTCGCTATGAGTTGGAGGTGACTTGATGGCACATAACAACAACACAATAAATTTTTCCCTAGTTTTTCCTTGAGCAACTTTATCGTTTTAGGTTTCCCATTTAAGTCTTTGATCCATCTGGAGTTAGTTTTTGGGTACGGTGTGAGGGACAGATCATTTCATTTTTCTCCACATGTATAACCAGTTTTGCCAGTACCATTTGTTAAACAGACAATCTCTCCCCTATGTAATGGATTTTGGCCCTTTGTCAGATTTCAGCTTACTATAGGTCGATGGATCTACTTCCGAGTTCTCGATGCTATTCCACTGGTCTGTGTGTCGGTCACTGTACCAATACCAGGCAGTTTTGACTACTGTAGCTGAATAGTAGGTTCTGAGATCTGGCAGTGTGAGACCTCCTACTTTGCTCCTCTTCAATAATGCTTTGATTATCCAAGGTCTCTTTCCTTTCCATATAAAGTTAGTGATTGGTTTTTCCATATCCTTAAAGAATGTTGATGGGATCCGGATTGGGATTGCATTGAATGTATAGATTGCTCTGGGTAGAAATTACATTTTCACAATGTTCAATCTTCCTATCCATGAGCATGGGATGTTCTTCCATTTATGTAGATCTCTTACGGTTTCTTGAAGTAGATTTTATAGTTTTCTTTGTACAGGTCTTTTGTGTCCCTGGTAAGATTCATTCCCAAGTATTTTATTTTTTTGGTAGTTATTGCAAATGGTATTGATTTCCTTATTTCTTTTTCAGCAATCTCTTTGCTGGTGTAGAGGAATCCAACTGATTTTTGGATGTGGATCTTGTATCCTGCCATGATGCTAAGTCTCTCAGTTAGTTCCAGTAGATTTTTGACTGAATCTCTTGGGTTTTCTAGGTATAGGATCATATCATCAGCAAATTGGGACAGTTTGACTTCTTCCTTACCAATTTGGATGTCTTGGTTTCCCTTTCTTGCCTTATGGCCCTGGCTAGAAATTCCAGTACAATGTTAAACAGAAGTGGTGGTAGAGGGCATCCTTGTCTGGTTCCTATTTGCAAGGGGAATGGTTTCAGTCTCTTTCCATTGAGAATAATGTTGGCTGTTGGTTTTCCATATATGCCCTTCATAGTGTAGTGCCTAAGGCACTTGACTGCTAACCAGAAGGCTGGCAGTTCAAACCCACCAGCAACTCCTCGAAAGGAAGGTTGGGGAATCTACTTAAGTAGTGATACTGCCTTGGAAACCCAAGGAGGACTCACTGTGAGTCGGGGTCTACTCGACGGCACATAACAACACTTTTTTGATGACCTGCTCAAGTTCTTCCTTTGTGATGGATCTGTTCAACTTTTCCATAGCAGTCTCTGCTAGTTTAGGTAAGTGGTGTGTTTCTAGAAATCTGTCCATTTCTTCCAGATTTTCAAATTTGTTGGAGTAGTTTTTCCATAATAGCCTAATATTATCCTTTCTATTTCAGTTGGTTCTATTGTGGTGTCACCTATTTCACTTTTTATTTGTGTTATTTGTATTTTCTCCCTCTCTCCTTTGTTAAATTTGACAGTGGTTTGTCAATTTTATTGATCTTTTAAAAAACCAACTTCTGGTTTGTTGATTTTTTTCTATTGTCTTTCTATTTTCTGTTTCATTCATTTCTGCTCAAATGTTTATTATTTCCTTTCTTCTGGTAACTGTAGTCTTTTCTTTCTATTTTTCTAATTGTTGGAGAAGTTGGTTTAATGTGTTGATTTGGGCTCTTTCTTCCTTTTTGATGTGTGCATTTATTGCTATAAATTGGCCTCTGATCACTGCTTTTGCTGTGTCCCAAAGATTTTGGTATGTTGTGT
>NW_006928589.1:0-5837 GCF_000298275.1 Orycteropus afer afer
GACCAAGCATGTTTCATTCTGTTGTACATGAGGTTACTGTGAGTCAAAAGGGACTCAACAGCACCTAATAATAACAACGATAAATCTTTACAGAAGTAGAATGCCACATCTTTCTCCCACAGAGCGGCTGGTGGTTTCAAACTACTGACCATTTGGTTAGCAGCCCAATACTTTAACTACAGCACCACCAGAGCTCCTTAAGAGATACCCAAACCAAAAAAAAAAAAAAAACCCAAGTCCACTGCCATTGAGTCAATTCTGACTCATAGTGACTACAATTGAGTTTTCGAGGTGGTAAATCTTTATAGAAGAAGATTGTCCAGTTTTGCTTCCATGGAGTGGCTAGTGGATTTGAACCACCAACCTTTTAGTTAGCAGTCAGATGCCTTAGGCACTGTGCTTCCAGAGCTCCTAAGAGATCCCCAGGGCTATCAAAACCTGACAGAGTCTAGGAAGAGTCTTTCCCCAGACAGAGCATAACCCTGCCTGTGCCCTGAATTTGGACTTCTAGCCTCCGGAAGTGTGAGACAATAAATTTCTGTTCTTTAAAGCCACTCAGCTTTGTGGGAGAGACAAAGACACTACCCAAATAATGTAAACTGTTCTGGTTGTTAGGTGTTGTCAAATTGGCTTCCACTCATAGCTACCCTGTGTACAACAAAACAAAACAAAACACTGGCTGGTCCTGCACCATCCTCATGATCTTTGCTATAAATGAATGTTAATGGTAGAGTAGAAAATCAAACAGTCAAATATCACACAATGGAATACTACACAGCAGTGGGAATAAATAATCCCAAAATAAATAGCATGGATGACTCTCACAAACAAGGTTGAGTGAAAGAAGTCAGATCCACAAGGGTATGTACTATTTTCTTGAGTTTTAAATGAAAAATATAGCACATATTCATTAGAAGTTCAAACACTAGAAAAATATTTAAAATACAATAGAACATCATGTCTTACGCTGTTCCCCAATCCCACTGTAATCAATTTGCCTTATATTTTATCTAGACCTTTCTCTATGTGATTAGCTTCTTGTATTTGTTCTTCTGTGAATTGTATGTTCATCTTTCTTGATATTTTTTGGTCACCTTTGGACATAATTCTCTTATTTACTATGTTTGTTATTTTCTAAACAGCAAAAGATCTTTGTTTTCTTCACCTAGAAATAGTCCTGGAACATAGTAGGTACTCAACAGAGATTTGTTGAGCTGATGAATCTGCTTCCCAACCTGACAGGTAAAGCATCAGCAGTGAGGACGCTCAGAGAAAGACAGTCTCCACAGCAAATCATTTCCAGCTGATGGCAAAGCCTCATTCGAGCCAGGATTCAGCACCAGCATCTTTTGGACAGCTCTGGAAGCCAAACATTCCAGGAACCTTTCCTCTAGGACCCAGTTTCCGACCGGAGCCGTTTGTGATGCTCCTGCCGCTCAGAGGGAGGTAACTACTTTCCAGTGCCTACAAAAGAGGTGCGCTCTCAAGATGACTGGCAGCCTCCTCCGCCAATAAGAGCAAGGAATTGGGCTAGCGGCGCTAGGGACGACCAATCGGCAGGGTGTGGGCGTGGCGGGAGGAAGCGGCGCGCTAAGCTGGGGCTCCTCCGGGAGTCACGGCTGGAGGGTCGCGACGGTGCGACGGTTGAACGGAGGGGGCCTTTGGCTGGCGGGCGAGGGACCCAGTAGAGGTACGTGGAGGATGAGGGCTCAGGGCGGCGGGGCGGAGTGGGGCCCGCCGGCCGGCATCGGTGGGCCGGCGCCGGTGGGCCCTGGAGACCCAGCCTGCTTTCCCGCCCACGAACCGCGGCCCGGAGTCCCGCGTCCGGCGCTGGTTTGACATTCTTTGCGAGATTTTAATTTGCTTCTGGCTCCCTGAACCTAGCGTGAACCGGCTCTTCTCGGGTGGGCCTCTCCCTCCGCGGGGTTCCTGGTGTATCGCGGGGCACACAGCAGGCACTCAGTAAGTGCCGAATGAATGAATGACTCTGCTTGGGCCAGCCCAGTCAGCCCTCTGTGTAAGAGCGTTCTGACCACCTCACTTGCAGATTGAGACACCTAACAGGTCTTTAGTGGGCGCCTACTGTGTACCAGGCTCTGCGCTGGATGCTGCTGGGGAGTCGGGCGTGAGCAAGACAGATTCCCTGCCCCCGCGGAGTTCACAGTCTAGAGGGATGACGGCTTTAAACTTAGTATATAGTTCCCTGTGGCACAGAAGTCCATGAATGATGCAAACGGTTAAGCCTCCCGAAGTTGGTAGGGCGAAGGCGCCTTCCAAAAGTTCACAGCTTTGAAAGCCCTGTGGGTTCTACTCTGTCACCTGGGGTTACTATGAGTCTAAATCCATTCAAAGGCCACGAACAACAACAACGCAAGGGAAGGGCATGGGGGAGGCTTCTCTAAGCCCTGACATCCAACCTGCGACCTGGATGAAGTGAGGGAAAAGCCACGAGAAAAACTAGGTGGTGGCGGTGGACCCAGGACAGAGGAGCAGCAGAGGTCTTTTGTAATAACGGTGGCTTTTGGGGGGTACAGGGCAAAGCTTGCTCCATGTTGGCCCATTGGGTCATTTAAGGAGGTCCTTGTCAGGGTCTGCATACTTCAGCTCGTTTCTTTGTTCAGCCAGAGGTTACTGAACATCTGTTCTGTATCAGACTTTGAGGTAGGTGCAAGGGATACAGTTTAGAGCAGGGGTCGGCCAGGGGAGGCCCTTCTGAGGGGTCCTACAGGCAGTGAACCGAAAGACTAGAAGGAAGCATATTGAGAACATCAGGAACAGGCATGCTCTAGGCAGAACAACCTGTGTCAAAGCCCTAGGCACGAGGGGACTGGGTACGTTCAAGGGCCAGAAGAGCCAGCATGGGTGAGGTGAGGCAGGAGCAGGTCACACAGAGTCTCGGGATAGAGTCTGGGTTTATTTAAGGGCAGTGAGAAGCCACTGGAGCATCACGGTGTGCTAGAAGGTTCTGCAACAAGGGAAACGCCCTCTCTGTGCCGCCTAGCACAGCAGCCGCTGGACTTTGCAGCCATTAGGCCCCTGTGGCTGCTGAACTCTTGGGATGTGGCTAGTGTTACTGAGGTTCTGAATCTGGCATTCCGTTTCAGTGAACTTAAGCAGAGCCCTGTGGCCAGTGGCTACTGTCCTGGACAGCGCAGCCCTGGAGAACTGTCTGTAGGAGTCAGTGATGTGCAGCAGGCCCAGAGAGTGGGTCTTAGTTGGAGTTTTCTAGAGAAAAGAACCCATAAGGTATATATATACACGTGGAGCCCTGGTGGTGCAGTGGTTAAGTGCTTGGCTGCTTGCTGAAAGGTTGGCTGTTCAAACCCAGCAGCCACTCCACAGGAGAAAGATGTGGCAGTCTGCTTCCATAAAGATTACAGCCTTGGAAACTTTGTGGGGCAGTTCTACTCTGTCGGAATCAATTGATGGCAGTGGTTTACACACACACACACACACACACACAAGCAAACCCTGTTGCTGTCCAGTCAATAGGCATTTCTTCTGAGGCCCCTCTAGATGGACTCCTCCCTCCATGCATATAAAACCCATTGCTGTCAAGTAAATTCTGACTCATAGTGACCTTATAGGGCATAGAAGAACTGCCTCATAGGGTTTCCAAGGCTGTAAATCCTTGTAGAAGCAGACTGTCACATCTTCCTGTGGAGCAGCTGGTGGGCTCAAACTGCTGACCTTTTAGTTAGCAGCCAAGTATGTAACAACTATGCCACTAGGGTTCCACTTGTGTGTATGTATGTGTATATATATAATACAGAGTAGTGCTTGACCAAACAGCAGGGCCCCAGAGCTGGTTGATACACAACATTCACCGTCCCGGCAGGGTGACGGACGTGGTCCGTGGAGCTGGCTGGACTGGCCAACAAGTAAAGTGCTTTCCCCTGGTGTTTCACAGTTGCTGGACTGAAGCATGAGCCAGATAGCGTGTGGCAGGACCCGGTAGTGCCTCGTGGACCTGGAGCGTGCCACCACCCATGGTTGGGGAGCGCGGCGGCTGGAGCAGCCTGGGCCGCCGCCATGGTGAAGCTGCTGGTGGCCAAGGTCCTCTGTATGGGGGGCGTGTTCTTCTTCATGCTGCTCGGCTCCCTGCTCCCCGTGAAGCTCATCGAGACCGACCTTGAGAAGGCGCACCGCTCCAAGAAGATCCTGTCCCTCTGCAACACCTTCGGAGGCGGGGTCTTCCTGGCCACCTGCTTCAACGCTCTGCTGCCCGCCGTGAGGGAGAAGGTGAGGGCCCTGGTTGTGGCGGCAGCCCCCAGCACTGAGCTCTGTAGGGGCCTTGGTATTTAAGGGTGACATTTGAGTTGGTAGCCTCACCTCTTGGGCCTGAGTCTCCTGGTGCTCCCACAACAGAGATACCAGAAGGAGGTGGCTTTCACCAACAGAAAGTTTTTCTCGTGGTTGGGGAAGCTGGGAGTCCGAGTCCAGGGTGCTGGCTCTCTCAGCTCTGGGGAGAGGTCCGTGGCTCTTTCAGCTTCTGTCCCTGGTTCCTTGGTGATCTCCACGTGGAGTCTGTCTCCTTCATCCGTGCTTCCTGGCCTCTGTACATCATCTGCTCGCAGGAGTGAGTGGCCTATGGCACACCTTGACATGGCCTCCTTAACACCACCTTAACATCTCCTTAAGACCATAGCTCCATCCCAGGCAGATCATCCCCACCAGTGCAGGGTTCAGATTTACAACACGGGGGGATACTGTACAGTCCACCTGGTGGCATGTGCTGCACACTAGACCCAGTTCCCAGCCGTGGGCCAGTTGGACCTCCTGCCCTGGGCTGCAGACCCTGTCTCTGGGTGGCTGGTGGGGTGGTCTCTCTTCAGCACCTGTCATAGTCGGCTGTCACTGTATCAGATCCCAGCAAACAGCATCTCACACCACCACAGGTTTCTTATCTCAAAGTTTGGTGGCTTTTTTTTTTTTCCTCATTTCTTCCCATCTCAGCCTCCAGTAACCACTAACCCACTTTCTGTCACCAGGTCTTTGGGTTTGTGGTTTTTTGTTTTTTTTTCATTGTGATTTAGGTACAAGTTTACAGAGCAAATTCATTTTCCACACAGCAGTTCGTACACATTTTGTTTCATGACATTGACTGCAATCCCCACAGTGTAGCAGTTCTCTTCCCACTTCCTTCCCATAGTTACCTGTTCCCTGAGTCCTTCCCTCCCACGAGTCCTGCCCCCTGAGCCGTGTGGCTGGTATTTGTCTCTCTTGGACGTTTCGTGCTGTATTTGTCCTGTGTGAGTCCAGCTGCTTTCCCTAGGCGTGATGTTTTCACACTTCATGTTCTCTGGGGGCAGAATCACCCCGGCTCCCAAAGTCAATAGCATTAAGTATTTGGAAAAGAAACTGAGTCCGCTCCCTGCTCACAGCATGTACCACAGTAAACCCCCACTGGGTCAGACAGTGTAAACCAGGGGCCCCTCCAGCCCCCGTGACTCCCCTCCTCTCCCCGCCACTTGGTGTGTGGATTTAAACATAGGCAGCATCCCAGGTCGTCAGAGGATTGTGGGATGCAGAGTCTCTTGGGGGTCAGTGAGCTCCCTGAACCACTGGGTCTCACAACATGACAACAGAACACAGGGGTTCTCACCCAGGGCAGTTCTGCCCCCAGGGGACACTGGGAAACGTCTGGGGACATTTATGGTTGTTAGGACTGGAAGGTTGCTGCTGGCATCAAGAGGGTGGAGGCCAGGGATGCTGCTCAACACCCTACAGTGCATAGGACATCCACCCTCCTGTACCCAGAGAAGGCCCAGGCCTGTGTCCACGGTGCATAGGATACCCACCCTCCTGTACCCAGAGAAGGCCCAGGCCTGTGTCCA
>NW_006928590.1:0-1822 GCF_000298275.1 Orycteropus afer afer
TATCTTCTGTGTCTGTGTTAATTGGTTTCCCTTTTCTTTGTTGAAGAGGGTCTGTGCAATCCTTCTGCCTAGTCCGCCATCTTGCCCCACCTCCCAAAGATGTCATTTTGAAGACTAAGGTATGCCTAACCCAGGCCATGGTATTTTCAATCACTTCATATGCATGTGAAAGCTGTACGATGAATAAGGAAGACCAAAGAGAGTTGATGCCTTTTAATTGTGGTTTTGGCAAAGAATACTGAAAATACCATAGACTGCCAGAAGAATGAACAAATCACTCCTGGAAGAAGTGCAGCCCGAACACTCCTTAAAAGAAAGAGTGGCCAGATTTCATATCACCTACTTTGGTCATGTTGTCAGAAGGGACCATTCCTGGAGAAGGATATCATGCTTGGTAAAGGAGAGGATCAGTAAAAAAGGGAAGACCCTGAACAAGATGGACTGACACAGTGGCTGCAATGATGGGCTCAAGCATAGCAAGGATTGTGAGTGAGGATGGCAGAGGAATGGACAATGTTGCTATGAGTCTGAGCCAACATGAATCCACCTAGCAACAATAACATATGCTATAAAAATGTCCACATATACAATAGAGTGAACAGGGGGCAAAGTTATGGTAACTTCTTAGCCACAACAAAACACCTTGATGGAGTGAGTTGTTGGGCCTGTGGGCTTGGAGCCATGGTCACAAGGGACATCAAACTCAATTGGCATAACAAAGTACACAGAATCATTGTTCTGCATTCTACTTTGTTAACTGAGGACTGCGGTCCTAAAACCTTGTGAGTGGCCATCTAAGATGCAACCATTGGTATCTACTTGTTCTGAGCAAAGAAGAGTGATGCAAATCAAAGATGCATAGAAATGATTAGTCCAAGGGACTAGTGGACCATGGAAACCTCAGCCTACTTGACCCTGAGCCCAGAAGAACTAGATGGTGCCCAGATACCACTGTCAACCACTCAGAAAGGGATCAAAATAGGAGATTCTGGATGGAGTGCGAGAAAAATGTGGAAAAAAACTCAAAATCATAAGAAAGACCAGGCTTACTGGTCTGATGAAGACTGGTGAACCCCTCTACCCAGGACTATGGACCCTTGGGCCTGGAATTACTCCAGTGACTTAACTTCAGTCAAACAATAGACAGACATATGAGGTGAACAGTTACATCAGGGAGGTGTGCTCCTTAAAACAATCAACCATGGGAGATCAGAAGGGCAGCATTAGTGCAGGGAGAAAACTCAGAAGGCAGGAATGCATAGGACAAAAGAACACAGGGAAAATGTAAATACAGGAAGGAAGTGGGAGAGAGCTGTTATATTGTGGGGTTTGTAATCAATGTCAAGAAACAAAATGTGGATGAACTGTTGTATGGAAAATTAATTTGGTCGGTAAATCTTCACCCAAATCACAATAAAAAAAAGTTAAGAAAAAATAAGGAAAAGAAATATGGAGTGATAATTTATGGCAAATTTTAGTGACAGGTTTAAGAAAATCAGGACAGAAATGTGATAATTGGATTTGGAAACATAGAGGTCTCTGGAGACCTCGACAAGAGTGATTTCAGTAGATTGATGACAATAGAAGCCATATTGAAGTGGGATGAAGAATAAATAGAAGATGAGAAAGAAGAGAATGCCTGTGTTGACAATTCTTTTGAAAATATTTGCTGTTTATGGGTGCAGAAATACGGAATACTAGTTGGAAAGATAGGATCAAGGACAGTTTTTTTTTTTTCTTTTCCAGATGTTGTTGTTGTTGTTAGGTGCCATCAAGTCAGCTCCAACTCATAGCCACCTTGTGTACATTGCTCCGTCCTATG
>NW_006928590.1:4527-6657 GCF_000298275.1 Orycteropus afer afer
TTACAATAATGGACTGATACAATATTTGTCCTTTTGTGATTGACTTATTTCACTCAGCATAATGTCCTCCAAGTTCATCCACATTATGTGGTGTTTTGCAGATTCTACATTATTCTTTAGCGTTGCATACTATTCCATTGTGTGTATTTACCATAGTTTGGTTATCCATTCCTCAGTTGATGGACATCTAGGTTGTTACCATGTTTTGGCTATTGCAAATAGTGCTGCGATGAACTTGGGTGTGCATATATCTGTTCTTGCCATGGCTCTCACTTCTTTAGGGTATATACCTAGTAATGGGACGGCTGGGTCAAATGGTATTTCTAATTCCCACTTTTGAAGGAATCGCCATACTGCTTTCCACAATACAATCCAATGACTTTGGATAGTCAATAAAACACAGGTAAACATCTCTCTGGTATTCTCTGCTTTCAACCAAAATCCATCTGACATCAGCAATGATATCCATTTTTCTACACCTTTTTCTGAATTCAGCTTTAATTTCTGGCAGTTCCCTGTCAATATACTGCTGCAACTGTTTTTGAATTATCTGTAGCAAAATTTTACTTGTGTCTGATATTAATGATATTGTTTGATAATTTTCACATTCTCTTGAATCATCTTTCTTTGGAATGGGCACAAATATATATCTCTTCTAGTCAGTTGGCCAGGTATCTGTCTTCCCAATTTTTTGGCATAAATGGGTAACCACCTCCAGCACTGCATCTATTTGTGGAAATATCTCAAGGGGTATTCATTTTTTGCTAATCCCTTCAGTGCAGTGACTTTCAATGACTAATATTACCAATGCATTTTGATTGCATATTTGATCAATTTCAGACTGCTGTAGTAAAAGTCTTCAATGTCTTCATCTTTGGCATTAGTGGTTGATGCATAAATTTGAATACTATTTTACTTTATTTCCTTGTAAGTGTATGGATATTATCCTATCACTGATAGCATTGTACTTCTGAGTCGATCTTGAGATGTTCTTTTGGACTATGAATGTCATTCCTCTTGAATTTGTCATTCCTGGTGTAATAGAACTTATGATTATCTGATTCAAAATGGCCAATACTAGTACATCTTAGCTCACCAATGCCTAGGATATCAATCTTTATGCATTCCATTTCTTTTTTTGACAACTTCCAATTTTCTTAGGTTCATACTTTGTACATTCCACATTCCAGTTATTAATGGATGTTTACAGCTGTTTCTTCTCATTTTGAGTTGTGTCACATCAGCAAATGAAAGTCCTGAAAGCTTGCTCCATTCACACCATTAAGGTTGACTCTACTTTGAGGAGGCAGCTGTTTCCCAGTCATATTTTGAGTGCCTCCAACCTGAGGGGCTCATCTTCTGACACTATATCAGACAGTGTTTGGCTGCTATCCATAAGGTTTTCACTGGCCAGATTTCAGAAACAGACCACCATGTCCTTCATCCTAGTCTGTCTTGGTTTGGAAGCTCTGCTGAAACCTGTCCGCCATGGCTGACCCTGCTGGTATTTCAAATATAACTTCCAGCATCACAGCAATACACAAGCCACCACAGTATGACAAACTGACAAGTGGTGAAATGGAATACTGCATAGCAGTAAAAATGAGTAAACGATAGCTAAATGCTGTAACATGAATGAATCTCAAAAACAATGTTAAATGATAAAATCAAGCCTCCAAAGGATATAAACAGTATGACTCCATTTATATAAAGCTTCACAAATGGGCAAATTAACAGGTCCTTTTGATCATAGATATAATCATATGTGGAAAACAATAAAGAAAAAGAAGTAATTAAAATAAAATGCAATGTAGTGCTTGTCTTGTGGAGAAAGAGGGGAATGCAATTAGGGTGGGGTACAGCATAGCAACACTTGTGAAGATGCTGCAGGACCGGGTAGTGTTTCTGGGTTTTGTACACAGGGTCACTATGCGTCGAAATTGTCTCTACAGCACCTAACAATAGCAACAAACACACAGAGAAATGTTGTTTCTTAAGCTCAGTGGTTGGTATACAGGTGTTCATTTTTCTTCTTCTTCTTCTTTTTTATTGTGATTTGGGTGAAGATTTACAGAGCAAATTCACTTTCCATACAGCAGTTTACATATACTTTGTCTCATGACATTGACC
>NW_006928591.1:0-1116 GCF_000298275.1 Orycteropus afer afer
GAGTTGGGTCTGACTCGATGGCAAATAACAACAACAACAAATATATATATATATGTATATATGTATATATATATATATATATATATATAGAGAGAGAGAGAGAGAGAGAGAGAGACAGAGACAGAGACAGAGAGAAATTTATCTTAGGAAAATGGCTCACACACTTATAGACTCTGGAAAGTACCAAGTTCTTGGGTCAAACATCAAGCTGCAGGCTTTTCTCAACTCATGCAGCTACAGGAGCTGATGAGCTCAAGGTTGGCAAGAAATATACCAGCTGCTGACTCCAACAAATGACAAATCCAAGATCTCCAGGCCGAATGGTGAATTGTTCACTCACAGACAGTTGTAGGCAGCACAACAGGATCCTGATCCACAGAAGAGTGTCTCTTTGCCCAGGATGTCCACAAATATATTGGAAGCAGGCCACACCCCTAGGGAAACTCCCTTTCAATGGATTACCTGCTCAAAACATATACATCCGATCTCACCATGGGAATAACCCACATCACAATTACTTAAACCACACAGAGTTATGGTCCAGCCAAGTTGACACACAACTCCAACTATCACAGATATTAATGACATTGTTTGATAATTTCCACATTCAGTTGAATCACCTTTCTTTGAAATGGGCACAAATATGGATCTCTTCCAATCAGTCAGCCAGGTAGCTGTCTTCCAAATTTCCTGGCATACAAATAAGCCTCCACTGCTGCACTCATTTGTCCAAACATCTCAGTAAGTATTCCATCAACTCTTGGAAGCTTGTTTACCTTTTTCACTATTGTGAATAAAGTAGCAACAAACATTGGTGTACTGAAATACCTATCATTGTCAATGCCCCAAACTTGTTAATCCTTGTCCTTTGCATTCTTGTTAGAAGAAATAAAAACATGAAGACTCAAAAACCAAACCAAACTCACTGCTGTCGAGTGAATTCCTACTCATAGCGACCCCTCCTTGGGGTTCTGAGGCGGGAGCTCTGGCGGTATAGTGCCTAAGGCACCTGACTGCTAACCAGGCTGGTGGTTCAAACCCACCAGTCACTCCCCAGAAGGAAGATTGGACAATCTACTTCCATGGAGATAACACCTAGTAAACCCAAGGAGGGGT
>NW_006928591.1:1269-4479 GCF_000298275.1 Orycteropus afer afer
GGCTGGTGGGTTTGGACCCCAAGCCTTCTAGTTAGCAGTCAAATGCTTTATAAAAAAATTTGTACAGTATATCAGCATAAGATAGTACATTCAATATGATTTTCTTTGGCTACTTGTAACACGTTTATTTGTACTTTAGAGAGCTTGTGTATATCTGAGTAGTTTTAATCAGTAAGAATTAGAAGTTTTAACTGATTATGTATGGCTTTATATAGACAGCTCCTCTAAGAGTAAAACATGGGATTCCTGCTCTAGAATTCGCCCTTACCCATTGTTCCATAATTCCCATGTGTTGCAGCTAGGGGACTTGTCATTTAAAACCAGTACCATTTGTAGTGCCTTTGATTTGAGGATCAACATGATTGGTTTCCAAGGCATTTGGCTCTTTGGAGAAAATAATACCATGAGGTATTTTGAATTAAAGGTAACAAGAAACCCACTCCATACCTTCACATCACGTGCTCACGAGCATGTACAGGTGCACTGCCCCAACCTCCTGGGCTTCTGAGAGAGAAAAAGAGGGATGAGTTACTTGTGATAAAGTGAGAGAAAATCTGAGTTTCTGGATACCACCCTAGGAGGAAGTGGTAGGGAGCCTGGGAGAGAGGAGGACAGAGAAGAGATAAAAAGGGAGAGGCTAAGCATCCTAGCTGGGGCCCGAGGAAGCTGAGGGGATGAGGGGGCCTTTAGAGCCATTTTAACTGGTGTAACAATAAACATATAATCTAGAGGCCATTTTATTTCTGACTCCCATTAATCCAGTGGTTCTCAAGCAGAGATAATTTCTCCCCAAGGGACATTTAGCAATGTCTAGAGACAGGTAGCTTAGTGCCTAAGGCATTTGACTGCTAACCAGAAGGCTGACAGTTCAAACCCATCAGCCACTCCTCGGAAGGAAGACTGGGCAATCTACTTCCGTAGTGATACTGCCTCAGAAACTGAAGGAGAGGTCCCTATGAGTCGGATCCAACTACACGGCAGTGCGTTGAGTTGTTTGTTGGACACATTTTTGGTTGTCACAACCAAAGGGATTGCTACCGACATCTAGTGGGTAAAAAATACCCACTGCCGTCAAGTCGATTCTCACTCATAGATACCCCATAGGACAGAGTACAACTGCCCCATAGGGTTTCCAAGGCTGTAAATCTTTACAGAGCAGATTGCTTCATCTTTCTCCCACGGAGTAGCTGGTGGATTCAAATTGCTGACATTTTGGTTAGCAGCCAAATGCTTTAAGTGGATAGAGACCATAAAAAAGAAGCCAGGGTTGCTTCTAAATGCCCTGCAATGCACTGATAGTCCCCACAATAAAGAACCATCCTGCCCAAATGTCAATAGTGTTGAGGTTTGTTGTTGCAAGTTGTTGTCAAGTTGATTCTGACTCATGGTGAACCATGGGTGCAGAGTAGAACCACTTCATAGGATTTTTAAGCTATGACCTTTTGGAAGTAGATCACCAGGCCTGTCTTTTAAGGCACATATGGGTGGGTTTGAACCATTAACCTTTTATCTAGAAATTGTGTGCTTAACTGCCTATGCCACCCCTTTATCAGGCCTTTCAATTTACTTAGTAGGGCTAGTTCTTGCCAAGTCCCTGCCTGAACACAATTCCATGAATGTTCTAGTTGCTTCCTGGAAGTACAAAGCAGTCTGACTCTAGTACTAGAAATGTCCATTTACTTGTAGAAGTCAGGACTCTAAATTGGCTTTCAAGTTGGGCTTCTTGCCCAACTTTATGCTATAAGGAGAAGGTCTGCAATTGTGTTGTTGTTGTTGTTATGTGCCATCCAGTCAGACCCGACTCACAGCAACTCCTCCTTGGTTTTCCAAGGCAGTATCACTCCAGAAGTAGATTGCCCAACCTTCCTTCCGAGGTCTGCAATTAGGGAAGAGATATTGTTGACTTCTCTGTGATGAGAACTGTCATTTTAAAGGTTGTTGCCTACATGTCCAAAGCCTTTGATCTATTTCAGCCCAGCACACACCCAAAATCTGGACAATTAGATAAAACCCTAGCTTTCAGTTCTTACTCTCTTCCTGTTGTCTCAGTTTCCTGGGTTACTTTTCAAAGTAGCCACTTAGCAGTTAGCTGGTGTAAGTTAATGGCCACCACCTTGATTGCCCTGTGAGTGCTAGCTGCTTGCTGCCACCCTTTCTCTCTGCTGGGTGGAACTGGGATGCATGACTGCCCTTCCCTGGCTTATGTGTGCCCCTGCTCTGGGACTTTTGCGTGTATGTACTGAAACTGCACCTTCAATCAAACACCTCAAATTATTTAGGGCATTTCCAACCCACATGTAGGCAATGCCACCAGCTGCTCCCCCCTTTCAGTGGCCATGTGACTCCTCCTCCAATGGGTTCTGATTCACTTATTCCTAACTCTAATCCATTAGTTCTCAACACATTCTTTGTCTCCCCTCCTAAGAGGTTTACTGTGTATTGCACCTTGTTAACTGTGGTCCCTGTCTCTTCCAGATACTGACTAAGGTATCATTTGGAGAGCAAGAAGAGGAGGATACGGTGTGTGATACTCATCAAGGAGAATGAGAGAGCGGATAGCTAGGCAAGCAAAGTCTGACTGCGGGAAGCGTTCAAGTTCACCTGAAGTTTTGGTCCAATATTATCACATTTAGTTTGCTTAATCTAATTGAATTCAATTTAGACCAACAGCAAATGTATGACATATCTTAATTGCAAAAATCATGACTTGTTGTTGGATTAATGTGCATCTTTGATTAGCTTTTAAAGCCCACCTATAGGGTTTACTTTAACTTCACCTAAAGTAATTTGGTCTTTGTCCTTGGTTTCTGAGAGATAACTCTAAACCCTTGCAATTTCCTGATTAATAGTGATGCCTTTGTTACTGATAGGCCTCCAGACTAGACGAGACAGATTATGCTGGTGAGATACCTCAGGTGGGAGCTGGCCAGGACAGAAAAACCACCTTCAGATACCAGTTAACCTGAGGTGAATTGATTCAATCAATCATGACTACGGAATGAGACCCCATTAAAGACTCTGGACTTTAAAGCTTTGTGGGCTTCCTGGTTGGTGTTAGACATCTATGCACATGGTTGGGTCTATTGTTTTTAGGTGCCTATGAGTTGGCTCAGGATCTCTGGTAGCATGGTGCCTAAGGCTAACCAGAAGGCTGGCGGTTCAAACCCACCAGCCACTCCTCGGAAGGAAGATTGGGCAATCTACTTCCAT
>NW_006928591.1:5539-6092 GCF_000298275.1 Orycteropus afer afer
CTAGATGGCAGCTTGCAAGCTTTTAAGATCCCAGTCACTACTCGCCAAACTAGGAGGTGGAACAATATTTTGTGTAGTATGTTATGCCAATTGAGGTTGATGTCCCCTGTGACTATGGTCCCGAGCCCACAGGTTCAACTACTAGGTCCCTCTGGGTAGTTGACTGTGACCAACAAGTGACTACAACCTTGATCCCTGTCAGCTCTACTATACCCCTGGGGATTTTTTTTTTTAATTTATTATTTATTGTGATTTGGGTAAAGATTTATAGAGCAAAATCGCTTTCCATACAGCAGTTCACATATACTTTGTTGCATTAAATTGACCACAGTTTAACACAATGCAACAGCTCCCTGCCCACTTCCTCCCCATAGTTACCTCTTTCCAGTGTCCATCCCTCCATACTGTCCTGCCCCCTGAGCTGTCTCCCTGTGCATAAGCAGCCCTTCCTTCTCCCATGAATGTTCTCTCCAGGGAGTGTGTCTACTTGAGGTAAATATTTAACTCACATGCCTGTACTTTGTTTGGCTGGAAACCACAGGTGTGTGTTCAA
>NW_006928592.1:0-2079 GCF_000298275.1 Orycteropus afer afer
AAAAAAAAAAAATCAAAGGTTGGGTTTCTCAAGCAGTATCTCTATGGAAGTAGATTGTCCAATCTTCCTTCCAAGGAGTGGCTGGTGGGTTTGAACTACCATCCTTCTGGTTAGCAGTCAAATACCTTAGGCACTACAGCACCAGAACTCCCATGGAAAAAGATATAGCAAGCAAATGGCAACCATAGAAGAACAGGAGTGGCAATATTAATTTCTGATAAAATTGACTCTAAGACAAAAACCACTATAAGAGACAAGGAAGGACATTATATTATGATTAAAAGATCAATTGAACAAGAGGAGATAACAGTAATAAATATCTATGCACTCAATGAAAGAGCCCCAAAATACATAAATCTGACTTTAACAGAATTGAAAAGACAAATAGATTACTCCACAGTCATAATAGGAGACTTTATTACACCACTTTCAATCAAAGATAGAACAACTGAAAAGAAATTTGACAAAGACACAGAAGAACTAAACAATATAATCCACCAACTAAACAATACAATCCACTGACAATACAATCCACCAGCAGTACAATCTACCAATTTATAGACATCTATAGAGCACTTCACCCAACAACAGCACAATATATATTCTTTTGCAATGTACATGGAACATTCTCCAGGATAGGTCTATATGGACATTCTTATAGCACATACAAATATGTATGTAGAAATATCATCTGGCAACCACATATATTGCCATGTATATATTCCGTTTTGCCTAGACATACCTGATCATTCAGCCTGTCTACCTATATATCTACCCATAGATTAATGTTTGTTATTACTGATACTACAGTCTTGTATATGTAAAAGTGTTTATCTTTGTTGTCTGTATCTCATGTGCCCTTCTCTGTACCTTCCTTTTCCATAGTGTTATTGTGTTGGTCACTCGCTTTCGGTATATTGTTTTCTTGAGGTTAGACTGTATTTATTTGCTTTCTTGCTTGTTGTTGTTGTTAAGTGCTGTTGAGTTGTGTCCAACTCATAGCAACCCTATACACAGCACAATGAAACACTGCCTGGTCCCGCGCCAGCTCCATGATCCTTGCCATATCTGAGCCAATCGTCGCAGCCACTGTGTCAATCCATCTTGTAGAAAGCCTTCCTCTCTTTTGTTGACCCTCCACTTTACCAAGCATGACATCCTCCTCCAGGGAATGGTCCCTTCTGACAACATGACAAAAGTAGGTGAGATGAAGTCTGGCCATTCTCACTTCCAAGGACCATTCCAGCTGCACTTCCTCCAGGACAGATCTGTTAGTTCTTTTAGCAGTCCATGGTACTTTCAGCATTCTTTGCCAGCACCACAACTCAAAAGCATCAACTCTTCTTCGGTCTTCCTTATTCATTGTCTTGCTCTCACATGCATAGGAGGCAATTGAAAATATCATGGTTTGTGTCAGGCACACCTTAGTCCTCAAGGAGACATCCTTGCTCCTCAGCACTTGAAAGAGGTCCCTTGCAGCCAACATGCCCAGTGCTACACATTGTCTAATGTCCTGACTGTGGCTTCCATTGGCATCGATTATAGAACCAAGCAATGTGAAGTTTTTGCCAATTTCAATCTTCTCTATTTATTGTAATGCTGCTTATAGATCCAGTTGTGAGGATTTTTGTTTTCTTTATATTGATATTTAATCCTTACTGTAGACTGTATTCTTCAATCTTTGTTAGTAAGTGCCTCAAGTATTCCTCACTTTCAGCAAGCAAAATTGTGTCATCAGCGTATTGCAGGTTGTTAATGATTCTTCCTCCAATCCTGATGCCACGTTCTTCTTCATATAGTCCAGCTTCTCAGATTACCTGCTTGGCATACAGATTAAATAAGTATGGGGAAAAGATACAACCCTGATGGACTCCCTTCATGATTTTAAACCATGCAGTGTCCTCTTGTTCTGTTCAAACAACAGCCTCCTGGTCAATATTCAGGTTCCTCATGAGCACAATCAAGTGATCCGGAATTCCCATTCTTCTCATTGTCCTCCACAATTTGTTATGATCTACATGATCAAATACCTTTGCATAGTCAATAAAACACAAGTAAACATCTTTCTGGTATTCTTTG
>NW_006928592.1:2272-5592 GCF_000298275.1 Orycteropus afer afer
GGCATCTGTTTGTTGAAACATCTCAGTGGGTATCCCATCAATTCCTGGAGCCTTGTTCTTCACCAAGTCCTTCTGTGCAGGTTCAACTTCTTCCTTCAGTACCATTGGTTCTTGATCATATGCCACCTCCTGAAATGGATGAAGATCAACAAGTTCTTTTTGGTACAGTGACTTTGTGTATTCCTTTCATCTTCTTTTGATGTTTCCTGTATCATTCAATATTTTGCCCATAGAATCTTTCAATATTGCAACTCGAGGCTTAATTTTTTTTCTCATTTCTTTTAACTTGAGAAGTGCCGAGCATGTTCTTCTCTTTTGGTTTTCTAACTCCAAGTCTTTGCACATTTCATTATAGTAATTTGCTTTGTCTGCTCAAGCTGCTCTTTGAAATCTTCTGTTCAGCTTTTTTATCTTGTCATTTCTTGCATTTGCTTTACCTACTATCCACTCAAGGGCAAGTTTCAGAGTCTCTTCTGTCATCCATTTTGGTCTTTTCTTCTTTTTTATGTCTTTTTAGTGACCTCTTCCTTTCTTCATGGATGATGTTCTTGATGTCATCCCACAATTCTTCTGGTTTTCAGTCACTGGTGTTCAACGCATCAAATCTATTCTTTAGATGGTCTCTAAATTCAGGAGGGATATATTCAAGATTATATTTTGGTTCTCGTGGACTTGTTTTAACTATCTTTAACTTCAAGTTGAATTTGCATATGAGCAGTTGATGTTCTGTTCCACAATCAGCTTCTGCTTTGTTTTGGCTGAAGATATTGAGCTTTTCCATCACCTCTTATCAAAGATGTAGTCAACTTGATTCCTGTGTATTCCATCTAGTGAAGTCCACGTGTATAGTCACCATTTGTGTTGTTGAAAAGAGATATTTGCAATGAGTAAGTCGTTGGTCTTGCAAAATTCTATCATGCGATTTCCAGCATCATTTCAGTCACCAAGACCAAAATTTCCAACTACCAGTGATTCGTCTTTGTTTCCAACTTTTGCATCCCAGCCACAAGTGATAATTAACACATCCTGATTGCATGTTCAGTCAATTTCAGACTGCAGAAGCTGATAAAAATCTTTATTTTCCTCATCTTTGGCTTTGGTAGTTGGTGCATAAATTTGAATAATAGTCGTATTAACGGGTCTTCCTTATAGGCATATGGATATTATCCTATCACTGACAGCATTGTACTTCAGGGCAGATCTTGAAACATCCTTTGTGATGATGAATGTCATGACATTCCTCTTCAAATTGTGATTCCCAGCATGGTAGACCACATGCTGGTCTGATTCAAAATGGCCACAACCAGTCCATTTCAGCTCACTAATGCCAAGGATATCAATCTTTGTGCGTTCCATTTCATTCTTGACAACTTCCAATTTTCCTAGATTCATGCTTTGTACATTCCATGTTCTTATTATTCATGGATGTTTGCAACTGTTTCTCCTCAATTTGTGTCATGCCACATCAGCAAATAGAGGTCTCGAAAGCTTTACCTTATCCATATCATTAAGGTTGGTTCTACTCTGATAATGCTGGCCTTTCCTGGTCCTATTTTGAGAGCCTTCTGTCCTAAGTGGCTTCTTCTCCTGCACTGTATCAAACAATGTTTCCAACTATTTATAAAGTTGCACAGTAGTGTATCAGACAGTGTTTCTCTGCTATTCATAAGGTTTTCCCTGGACAATTCTTTGAGGAGTGGATGGCCTCCTCCTTCTTCCTAGTCTGTCTCAGTCTGTAAGCTGTTGAAACCTGTGCACCATGTGCAACCCTACTGTGTTTGAGACATTGGTTGCACAGCCTCAAGCCTCACAGCAACACACTACCACAGTAGGACAAACTGACATAAGTTTGTCTCCCTTAGCTGTTCAAAACCTCTCCACCCTCCCCTTATATAGATTCCTGCTTCTTTCCTGCAACTTGGGAGAGGTGTGGCTTGGGTTCCAGGCCTTACTTGGATCCCTGCCTCCGCTCCCTCCGTGTGTCCTGGTCCCCGCGCCCCCCCCCCCCCCCCCCCCCCCCCAGCTTTTTCTCTGTTTTCCCAGGCTTTCCCACCACTTGGGAGGGACATGGCCTAGGCCCCCAGCCTTATCTGGATTCCTGTCTCTGCTTACTCCCTCTGTCCTGGTGCGCCCCCCCCCCAGCTTTTTCTCTGCTTTCCCCAGCTTACCTGCCACTTGGGAGGGCCATGGGCTGCGTCCCGGACCTTAACTGGATCCCTGCCTCTGCTTCTTCACTCTGTCCTGGTTCCCCCGCCCCTGGCCTTTTCTTCTGCTCTTCCTAGCTTACCCACCATTTGGGAGGGCCGTGGGCTGGGTCCCCGACCTTACCTGGATCTCTGCCTCTGCTTCCTTGTTCTGTCCTGCTCCCCCCACCCTCAGCTTTTTTTTCTGCTTTCCCCAGCTTTCTTGTCACTTGAGAGGGCCATGGCCTGGGTCTCTGACCTTACCTGGATCCCTGCCTCTGCTTCTTGCTAGTCAGGAATATTTAACACCATTTAATCCTGTAACATCTCCCACCCCCAGCTGTTTTGGTAGAGATTGGCACCTACTTGTTGCTAATTCCAGGTATCAACACATCTCTTTTCTACCTCCTCCCATGTGGGAGAAATAGTTCACTGGATAGACAAGATTTCCAGACTTCCTGAGTGTCCAACTTAACATCTTCTGCTAAAATATGGCCTTCAAAGACATTGTGGAAGGTATTTTTAAAACAATCTGTGTTTTCTCAAAAGACACTGGGCAGATAATTCTCAACAGCTGGAGTGATTTAACTTTGCTTTTTCTCAGGTATCTCATGAAGCTAAAAATAGCAGCCAGAAAATATCCAAAATGGCTTATGAAAGACTAGACTTACCCTCCTAACTAATATAACTGAAAAAAGTATACAAAATACATGAGACAGTGGTTTTTCAGACACTGGGCACCAGAAAACCAAGGACAGTGATCTCTGAAAGGTAGAAAAGAAATGACATGAGCTCTGTTATTGCCCCACTTAACTGCATTAAGAGAGTTTCCAGACATGTCACAGGGAGAGGGAATCAAGTATAGCACAAAGCAGCTAGAATTCTAAGAACAGAGTACCAAAGAGGAGAGAGATACACGAGAGAATATCAAAAATCTACAACTGCCCCCTGAAAGTATTCAGCAGGGCACCGAATCAACACTTACATGTGAGGAAACTACCCAAGGCTGAGGAATAAATCATCTAAAATAAGTATAAGAAACAGTATCATGAGGAGGCGGGGCAAGATGGCGGACTAGGCAGAAGGATTGCACAGACCCTCTTCAACAAAGAAAAGGGAAACCAATTAACACAGACA
>NW_006928593.1:0-1470 GCF_000298275.1 Orycteropus afer afer
GACACTCCATCACTGCCACGGCTGGACTCCGGCTCCTGTGATGCCTGGACCCACCAGTTCTCTGGCCCACCTTCCGGTGACTTGCTCTTGTCTTTCGTACCACCAGGGAGTGAGCAATTTTTGTTTGTCTTGGTGACCAAAACAATGGCTATAGAACAGTAGCATTTTTATTGTGAATTATTTTTTAAAAAAAGAATCAGCAGGCAGCCTTCAGCGGCCTCACTGGATAGCTCTAAGGAATTGACAAATCAGCGAAGCCGGGATCTGACAGGGAGCTGAGAAAGGAGAGGGGTTTCCTGGTTCGTCAAACATACTCACGCATCCCAAAATGAAAGAATGCAAAACCCAGACAGCTCAGCGCCATGGCTGGTGGGGGGCAGGTGTGGGGGCAGAAGCTCTGCCCGGCTTCGCTCGCCCTGTTCCTGCCTTACACGCGGTCTCCAGGCTCCTGTCTCTACAACAGGGTTGTGTCTTCTTCTCTCCCTTCTCTTTCCTCAGGGGTCTTTCTCATCATAGTGCTGGTGGGGCCTACTGCAAACTCAGCTGCACGTTGTACTCAGGGAATAGTAACCACCCACACACGGACGTTTGTTAATGCCTGTTTATTCACATTAGGAAAAGACAGTAAAGCAAGACACAGGTTTTTTGTTTTTTTTAATCACATTTATCATGTGAAACCTTATTAACTCAAGCAGATTAGAAAACAGGTAGCTGGAATTACTTCAAACTTTAAACTTAAGTTTTTAAAATACAGTTTAAGAATGTATTTCAAAATAAGTTTAAATTTAAATTGTGAAATGTGTCACTTACTCTTCCTCCTGTCTCCAGCTGTTTGAGTGGAATAACAGAAGTGAGGCTGTGACGAATGCTTGCACAGTACTGATGGCTTCACCCCAGGCCCTGGCCTAGGTGACAGTGCGTCACACTCAAGCATGGCGGAGTGGGGTACTGAGCAGTCACGTGGCGAGGCTAAGGCTTTAAAATGGTTCTCTTGCCAAAAAGAACTACGCTTTCTCCCCGAATACTGTGGTTTTACGTTTGGTCTCCTAGCAAATGCTTGTTTTGATAGGCAGCAGGTCCACTTGCTATTGGCCAAGTTTGCAGTTCTCAAGAATTCCAAATACCGAGGGCTGGTTTGTGAATGGTGGAGTAAACGGAACACGTGTGAGAGCACTCTTCAGCACAGCTGTGTACTCGGCCCTCAGAGCCTCTGTCCAGCCCCCACAGAGCTCCTCTCCTCAAGCCCAACGACTAGCCTCACCATTCAAGGTCCAGGGTTACATAAAAGGGCACAGCAGCTTCTCTAACTCAAGAATACCAAATTTGAAACTGTAGTTACTCTTTTCTATGTCATAAATGTTTTCTGGCATGATGACTGTGTTAGGCTGGGTTCTCTAGAGAAACAACCAGTAAAGCTTAGATAAAGAGAGAGAGAAAGAGAAGTGTATCTTAGAAAAATGGCTCACACAC
>NW_006928593.1:2330-3052 GCF_000298275.1 Orycteropus afer afer
CTTTTGGATACCTAGAAGTGATTGAAAATACCATGGCTTGCATCAGGCATATCTTAATCCTCAAGTGATAGCTTTTAAAGTGATCTTTTGCAGCAGATTTGCCTAATGTAATATCACTTCATTTCTTGACTACTGCTTGTATGGACATTGGTTGTGGATCCAAGTAAAATGAAAAACTTGACAACTTCAATCGTTTCTCGATTGATCATGATTTTGCTTATTGGTCCAATTGTGAGGATTTTTGTTTTCTTTATGGTAAGGTGTAATCCATACTGAAGGATGCTGTCTTTGATCTTCACAGTAAGTACTTCAAGTCATCTTCACTTTCAGCAAGCAAGGTTGTATTGTCTGCATACCTCAGGGTGTCGATGAGTCTTCACCCAATCCTGATACCACGTTCTTCATATAGTTCAGGTTCTTGGATGAGTTGCTCAGCATACAAGTTGAGTAAGTACGATGACAGGATACAACCCTGACCGACACACACCTTTCCTGACTTTTAACCATGCAGGATCTCCTTGTTCTGTTCTAAGGAGTGCCTCTTTTTCTATGTACAGTTTCCACATGAGCAAAATTAGTTTTCTGGAATTCCCATTCTTCACAATGTTATCCAAAATTTTTATGATCCACACAGTTGAATGCCTTTGCACAGTAACAAAAACACACAGGAAAACATCTTCCTTGCATTCTCTCCTTTCACCCAAGATCCATCTGACATCAGC
>NW_006928593.1:4972-6101 GCF_000298275.1 Orycteropus afer afer
TTCTGCCTCTAGAAGGGCTCCTTTTGAGCCTGGCAGAGTGACCACTAACCAATCCCAACATCAGAATTCTATACACCTGAGAGAGAGCAAACTTCCCAGAAGATTGCTTCATACTGATGCAACAGAAATACCCCAGGTGGATAATTTTAGCAATCAGGAGCTACACGGTTGCTCATGGCAAATTCCACCATGGAGTTTACAAAGACTTATGGCTAGAAAAGCCACACTATGTAATTTACTACACTGCACATATGGATATTTTCCTATCCCTGATGGTGTTGTACTTCAGGATAGATATTGAAATGTTCTTTTTGACAATGATTACCACATCATTCCTCTTCAATTTGTCATTCCCAGCACAGTAGTCCACATGATTGTCTGATTCAAAATGGCCAGTATATGCACCTTTCAGCTCACTAATGCCTGGAGTACTGGTCTCTAATGCATTTTGCTTCATTTTTGACAACTTCCAATTTCTTGG
This sequence comes from Orycteropus afer afer, assembly GCF_000298275.1. Taxonomy (NCBI): domain Eukaryota; kingdom Metazoa; phylum Chordata; class Mammalia; order Tubulidentata; family Orycteropodidae; genus Orycteropus; species Orycteropus afer. Next base: position 5,454 of record NW_006928593.1, read on the forward strand.
ATCTATACTTCATACATTCTGTGTTCTGATTGCTAATGGATGTTTGCAGCTGTTTCTTCTCATTTTGAGTCTTCACACAACTTGACAACATGGGTAAACTTTTACATTATAAACACATTGGAGTGATCCCTCTTCCTTATAAAAGCCATAGGGTATCACATGACAATAGAAACATCAGAGAAGATGATTCCATCACAAGAGAAACATGGGGCTAGGATGGTACCTGGCCCGAGACATTTTCTTCTCTGACTCAGTGGGACACATGACAAATCCCGAGCTTACCTGGGACAGCAAAGATCAACTCATTCTAAGTCAAAGCTAAACTACGAGAAATGAAGACAAAACATGTTTTACATGATGGGAACTGAATGTTTTTGTACAATACCAGTGCCGCATATAAGAGTGACATTTGCTTTTGAGAATCAAAACAGTAAAATTTACAATGACTAAGACCTGCTGAAACAAGTTTAAGGCTACTACAACATTATTTGGGAAATTCTTCATTGTGTCCAAATCCTGGTATTCAAAGCTTAGAAGGAAAACTCATGTTTGTTTTTGGTGATATTTGGCCCCAGGTTCCTTCCCTGGAACGTGATAGGCATGCCCTGGAAATATGCTGTGGTTGAGCTGGCTAGTCACCACCGACTG
>NW_006928594.1:0-2284 GCF_000298275.1 Orycteropus afer afer
TGGGTCAGTTATAGGGACTTTTGTTTTCTTTATGTTGAGGTGTAATCCATATGAAGACTGTACTCTTTGAGTGCTTCAAGTCATCATCACTTTAAGCAAGCAAGATTGTGTCACCTGCATATCTCATGTTGTTAAGGCGTTGTCCTCCAATCCTAATGCTTTCTTCTGCTTTATATAGTCTAGATTCCCAGATTATTTGTTCAGCAGAGAGATTGAATTAGTATTGTGAAAGGATACAACACAGATGCAAACCCTTCCTGATTTTAAACCACTCACTATCCCCTTGTTCTATTAGAACAACTGGCTCTTGGTCTATGTACAGAGTCCTCATGAGCACAATTAAGTGTTCTGTAATTCCCATTCTCCACAATGTTATCCATAATTTGTTATGATCCACACAATTGAATGCATTTGTATAGTCAATAAAACACAAGTAGACATCTTTCTGATATTCTTTGCTTTCAGCCAAGATCCATACATCAACAGTTATATCCCTTGTTCCACATCATCTTCTGAATCCAGCTTTACTTTCCAATATAGTGCTGCAATTGTTTTTGAATTATCTTCAGCAAAATTTTACTTGCATGTAATATCAATGATTTTGATCAATAATTTCCACATTCTGTTGGATCACCTTTCTTTGGAATGGGCACAAATATCCATCTCTTCCAGTCAGTTGCCTAGATAGCTGTCTTCCATATTTCTTGGCATTAAATGAAAATGACTCTACAGCTGTATCTGTTTCTTGAAAAATCTCAATGAGTATTTTGTCATTTCCTGCAGTCTTATTTTGTGCCAATTCCTTCAGTGCAGCTTGGATTTCTTCCTTCAAACCACTGGCTCTTGATCCTATGCTACCTCCTGAAATGGTTGAACATCAACTCATTCTTTTTTATACAGTGACTTTGTAGTTCTTCCAACTCCTATTGGTGCTTCCTGCAATTGTTCAGTATTTTGCCCATAGACTCTTTCAACACTGAAATTCAAGGCTTGAATTTTTTCTTCAGTTCTTTCAGCTTGAGAGAAATGCTGAGCACATTCTTCCTTTTTGGTTTTCTAACTTCAGGTCTTTGCACATTTCATTATAATACTTTACTTTGTCCTTTCAAGACACCCTTTGAAATCTTCTTTTCAGCTATTTCATGTCACCATTACTTCCATTCGCTTTAGCTATTCTCCTTTCAAGAGCAAGTTTCAGAGTCTCTTCTTATATCCATTTTGGTCTTTTCTTCCTTTCCTATCTTTTTAATGACCTTTTGGTTTTTCATGTATGATGTTCTTGATATCATCCCACAACTCATCTTTGGTCATTGGTGTTCAATGGGTCAAATCTATTCTTCAGATGGTGTAGTGCTTAAGGCATCTGACTGCTAACCAGAAGTCTGATGGTTCAAACCCACCAGTAACTCCTTGGAAGGAAGACTGGACAATCTACTTCTGTAGAGTTACTACTGTCTCAGAAACCCAAGGAGGGGTCATTATGAGTAGAATCTGACTCAACAGCAGTGAGGTTTTTTTGTTGTTGTTGTTGTTATAATGAAGGTCATATTTTGGCTCTCGTGAACTTGTTTTAATTGTCTTCAGCTTCAGCTTGAACTTGCATATGAGCATCTGATGGTCTGTTTGACATTCAACTCCTGCCCTTGATGCTGAACTTCTCTATGGCCTCTTTCCACAGATGTAGTCAATCTGATCCCTGTGTATTTCATCTGGTGAGGTTCACATGTGTACCCACCATTTATGTTGTTGACAAAACATATTTGTGATGAATAAATCCTTGATCTTTCAAAATTCTATCATGGAGATCTCCTGTGTCATTTCCATCACCAAGGCCATTATTTTCCAACTACAGATGCTACTGTTTTGCTTCTAACTTTCACATTCCAATCACCAGTAATTATCAATACATCTTGATTGCATGTTTGGTCAATTTTAGACTGCAAAATTGGTAAAAATCTGCAGTTTTTTTTTTTTTTTAATCTCAGGCTTTAATGGTTGTTGCATAAACTTGAATAATAATGGTATTTATTGATCTTCCTTGTAGGCATATGGATATTATCCTATCAATGACAGCATTGTACTTCATGGTAGATCTTGAAATAGTCTTTTAGATGATGAATGTGACAACATTCCTTCTCAATTTATCATCCCCAGCATAGTAGACCACATGATTTTCTAATTCTAAATGGCCAATAGCAGTCCATTTCAGCTAATGCCTATGATATCAATCTTTATGCATTTCATTTCATTTTTGACAATTTCTAATTTTCTTAGATTCATATTT
>NW_006928594.1:2574-3109 GCF_000298275.1 Orycteropus afer afer
ATAGGTGGTATGAATTTATTGCTGTTATTTTACTGTAGGTTTTTTGTACGCATGTGTGTGGTACTGCTGGCTAGGAGCCAGCTGGAGGCAGGGTGCTTAGTCCAGGAAGGTGTTTCTGCTGGCCTAAAAGATACATGAAGGCAGGGCACCTAGTCCAGTATGGTGCATTCTGCCAGTCCAAAGAGGCAAAAAGTGCATTCCTTCAAATATGGAGGTGGCATGCGTGCAGTGCCCAATCTGCAAGTATACACCTTCAAGCTCAGGCAGGACAGCCATAGAGTGGGAATGGGGTGTCATCAGCCACAAGATGGGTGGGGGTGGGAGATAGCCATACTTCTGGTCACCAAGGTGCATGGGAATAAGGGGAAGATTTTACTTTTCTGGTTGCCAACCACTGGTGTAGGCAATGGTGTGGTCCTAGGTGAGCAGAGCAAATTATCAGGTTCTTGCAGTGGCTGGAAAATTGTTTGCAAAAATTCAAAATAGCCACATTGTGTCAGGCCAGCTGCCCGTTCACTGCTGCCTTTGTCTTCTT
>NW_006928594.1:4090-5903 GCF_000298275.1 Orycteropus afer afer
TTGACACAGTGGCAGTGGCAATGAGCTCAGTATAGCAAGGATCATGGAGCTGCAGGACCAGGCAGTGTTTCATTCTGCTGTGCATAGGGTTGCTACATGTCAGAGATTACTCGACAGCACCTAACAACAACAGCAACATAACTTGTTCTTAATTGTCGTTTTCTTTTGTGAAAAAGTATGTATCAAAGTTCAGCAGTGAGATGAGATAATTAAAATTAATTCACTTTATCAATATGTATCTAATAATCCTTGGGTGGAGGCTTTCTTTCTCCCCTAACCTTGAGAGAGCACCCACCCAAGGCAGAAAGGTGGGAAAGCCAGAGTCAGTGGTGGCTGGATCCAGGTAAGGGGAAGGTGGAGAGGTTTGGAACAGCTAAGGGAGGTGAACTTGTCTGTCAGTTTGTCATAATGTGGTGGCTTGAATGTTGTTGTGAGGCTGGAAGCTGTGCCACCGATGTTTCAGACACCAGCAGGGTTGCACATGGTGCATAAGTTTCATTGGAGCTTCCATATTTAGGCAGACTTGGAAGAAGGAAGAGGCCATCCATTTCTCAAAGAATTGGCCAAGGAAAACCTTATGAATACCAGAGAAACATTGTCTGATACATTACTGGACAACTTTATGAATAGCCTGGAAACACTGTCAGATAGAATGCCAGAAAATGAGCCCCTTATGTCAGAAGGCACTCAAAATAGAACTGGGAAAGAGCTGCTTCATCAGAGTAGCCAACCTTAATGATATGGATAAAGTAAAGCTTTTGGGAACTCCATTTACTGATGTGGCATGACTCAAATTGAGGAGAAACAGCTGTAAACATCCATTAATAATCTGAACACAGAATGTATAAAGTATGAATCTAGGAAAAGTGAAAGTTTTCAAAAATGAAATGGAACACATAAAGATTGATATCCTAGGAATTAATGAGCTGAAATGGAATGGTTTTGGCAATTTTGAATCAGACAACCATATGACCTACTACTATGCTGGGAATGACAAAGTGAAGAGGAATGACGTGGCATTCATCATCACAAAGGATGTTTCAAAATCTATCTTGAAGTGCAATGCTGTCAGTGATAGGATAATATCCATACGCCTGCAAGGAAGACCTACTATTATTCAAATTTAAGCACCAACCATCAAAGCCAAAGATGAGGAAATTTAGAATTTTTATCAACTTCTGCAGTCTGAAATTGACTGAACATGCAATCAAGATCTGTTGTTTATCACTAGTGATTGGAATGCAAAAGTTGGAAACAAAGAAGAATCATCAATAGTTGGAAAATATGGCTTTGGTGACAGAAATAACACTGGAGATCGCATAATAGAATTTTGGAAGACCAATGACTTATTCATTGCAAACACCTTTTTTCAACAACACAAATAACAGTTTCACCAGATAGAGTACACAGGAATAAGATTGTCTACACCTGTGGCAAGAGGCAATGGAAAAGCTCAATATCTTCAGCCAAAGCAAGGCTGGAAGCTGATTGTGGAACAGACAGACCATCAACTGTTCATATGCAAGTTCAAGTTGAAGCTGAAGACAATTCAAACAAGTCCCAGAGAGCCAAAGTATGATCTTGAATATATCCCTCCTGAATTTAGAGATCATCTAAAAAATAGATGTTATGCATTGAAAACCAGTGACTGAAAACCAGAGGAATTGTGGGATGACATCAAGACCATCATCCATGAAGAAAGCAAAAGGTCATTAAAAAGACAGAAAAGGATGAAAAGACCAAAATCGATGTTAGAAGAGACTCTGAAACTCACCCTGGAATGGAGAGGAGCTAAAGCAAATGGAAGAAATGA
>NW_006928595.1:0-4130 GCF_000298275.1 Orycteropus afer afer
TGGTCAATGACATGAGACAAAGTATATGTGAACTGCTTTTTGGAAAGTGAATTTGCTCTGTAAATCTTCACCCAAATCAAAATAAATTAATTAATTAAAAAAAAAACCAAAAACGGAATGACAGTATACCGGGAGATTTACTGACCCATAATAAACAGAAGGCTCAAAGCAGAAAGCACAGTGCTCTAACTGATCCAATGGACGGCCAACGATGAAGGGTGAACGTGTGTATCAGAATGGAATGACAGTATACCAGGAAGCGAGGTAGAGATCTACTTAGCATCATTCTTAAGCCCAAAACAAAACTAAAGGCTGCCAGGCAACCACCACATATGACAGCTCCAAGACCCCTGAGCCAAGAGATCGTAAATTAGGAAAGAAAAAAAAAAAGGTACCCAATCATAATTTTAATTCTTTGTTTTTACTTTAAGCAGTCATGGCATGTAAGTAATTTACTCATAGGTATGTGTGCCAGTGATTGGGAAGGGAATGTTGAAAGATACTTACAGTGAATCAGCAATTGTTAAAAGTGTAAAAAAACAATCCAAACCAAACTCACTGCTGTCGAGTCGAACCCAACTCATAGTGACCCTTCCTTGGGTTTCCGAGGCAGTCACTATGGAAGAAGTAGATTGCCCAACCTTCTTTCTGCACCTATTAATTGTACTTCTTTGCATTTTGGCCTATTTATAGCCATAGTGCTTGCAGCCAATTTCTCATTATTCACTTTCATTTTCGGATATGTCACAATAAAAAATCTTTTTTTGCTGCAGAAGGCTTTGGTGAAAATTTATTTCATTACAACAAAAGTGAGGGTAGTTTTCCCAGAAGGCTCTGGATTAGAGAATGAGGTGCCTCAATGGTAGAATTCTTGCCATCCCCATGGGAGACCCAGGACCAACTCCCAGCCATTGTTCCTCATGCTCACCCACCAGTGGAGGCTTGCGTGCTGCTATGATGCTGAACAGCTTTCAGTAGAGCTTCTAGGACCAAGATGGACTAGGAAGAAAGGCCTGGTGATCTACTTCTGAAAATCAGCCAATCAAAACTGCGGATCACAATGGTTGTATCTGCAGCTGATTATGGAGATGCTGAATTGGACTGACTTGATGGCAACCAACAACAATGACTTCTTACTGGCTTAGTTCAACACTCATACATGGACACAGGCCTGCCTTCCTTCTGGGGAGTTTCCATGGGATGTATAAGCTGTGAGACCTGCAAAGGACTATCTTGTCTATATCAAATCTCAAATGGCTTGCCTAAAGCTTTTTGGAAAGCCAAGACTAAGAATTGCTCCCTTGGTTGAACAACCAGGTCAACATATAAACGTATTTGTTAGTGATAATTCTTTCATGAATGAAAATCTTAAGAATACCTCTTACAGAAAATATTTGCATAGAGAAGTAATCAAGTCATGAGCATGAAAACCTACAATGATGTATACAAAGAAAAATCTGTGAACTCGAAAGCAGAAACAGCTCTTCAAGGCTACCTGTTTGGGTTAGGAATTTAAACATTTAGTTTCTGGAAGCAGACTTTGTGATCAAACTGTAGTCATGTGTATCATTCTTTCATATACATGGTAGGACAGTGAATGCTAACATTGTTTTTATATAGCAATTTCCAGTTCACAAAGCAGCTTTATACGGTAAATTCATGGTATGAAAGATAAATATATTAAATGCTCATTCTAAATGAATTTTTATTCTCATCACTGTTCTCTGGGGGGAATAATCCCTTTAAACATTTCACAATTCATTTATTATTCTGTAAAATCCTCAGCTAAACAGTATATTTCTGCTAAAAGGGCAAGGAGGCCACATCTTCTGACCTCCTCTAACCACACAAGAGGAAGACAAAGTCACTATCAGTAGCCCAAGGCCCATCACTGTGAGGCCAGACATGCTACCTCCCTCCAGCCCTTTCGCCAACCCTGACACCAACCGTTCCTCCCGCAGCACCCACCTTTCTGCTCAGGGTTCGATAATTCACTGCAGTGGCCACACAGAACTCACAGATTATGGGGTTTATTAGGGAAGCACCAGGCTACAATTAAAGTTCAGGAAGAATGCTCAGTCTCTCTCCCAGCCCACCGTCTCTCAGCCAACAGTCTCTCACAGTCTCTCTCCCAGCAGCGCGTGTTCCTCAGTGTCTCTCTCAGGAATGTGTGTCTCATGCATCTCTTTCCCAGCAGCGTGTCTCTCTCAGGGGTGCGTCCTTCCTCAACCAGCAGTCAGAGAGACTTCTGCCTCTAGGAGGCCTCCTTTTGAGCCTGGCAGAGTGGCCAAACTAGCCAATGATAACATTAGAATTCTAAGCACCTGAGAGAGAGCGAACTTCCCAGAACATTGCTCCAGTGCTACGCCCAACAGAAATACCCCAGGTGGATAACTTTTACAATCAGGAGCTCCTCAGTTGCTCACAGCAAATTCCACCATGGAGTTTACAAAGACTTATGGCTAGAAAAGCCATACCAGGTAATTTACTACACTGCAGTTTCAAAGTGAGTATTCTTTACAAATGACACCTTAGTAAACCCAAAGATCCATTTATAATACTCAGCCCATCTTTCCAGCCAAACTGTCTTTCCAGCCATGGCTGAAATCTGTGCTCTGAACACAGCAGTAGGGAGTTCTACTACATACACTGTCTGATTCTCAACTCATGGATGAGAGACTAGCTGTCCACACATAGGCTGTCATAGGATATGAGAAATGGAAAGGCCATACTGGGTCAATTTCACAGACCAGTCCAGCTTCTGTCTCTGATTCTGCTTTCCACTGAGTTGGCTTCATTCTTCAGCAAGCTCTTGGCAAGGTAGCCAGAGGCAGTTTCAAGATTACATTTTACCAGCTTGTTGTTCTAGTTAGTTGCCGTCAAGTTGGCTCCGACTCATGGTGACTTTACGAATGTTGCCTGGTCCTGTGCCATCTTCATGCTTGTTGGCATGTTTAAGCCCGCTGTTGTGGCATTTGCAGTGCTTTCCAGTTTGGGAGTCTTATTTTCCAGCATTACATCAGGTATTATGCTGTTGGGATCCATAGGGTTTTCCTTGGCTAATTTTCAGAAGAATATGATCACGCCTTTCTTCCTAGTCTGTGTTAGTCTGGAAGCGCCTCTGAAAATTGTCTACCATGGGTGATCCTGCTGTTATTTGAAATGACATAGCTTTTAGCATCATAGTGACACACAAACAACCACAGTATGACATACTGACAAATGGGTCATAGTTTACTGGCTTAGAAGTCCCTTGCAAAATGAGCTCCTTTGGTTAACAGCTCCAACAAAAGTTTCAAAGCTGACTCTATTCTCCTGAATCCCATGGCCAATGGGATAGATATATGTTGATTGGCTGATTTCAGGTCACATGGAATCCAGAGGGATGGGGCTGGTCCTGCTTTAACCACATGGACTATATAGATTGAGGAGGAGTACCTCATTAATATCTCAAAGGAAACTGGAATTCTGTTTCCAGAAGAATAGATGCTACATCACCAAGAAGAGCAGGTGTCATCCATTGTTGGTGGGACTATACAATGGCACAGCTGCTGTGCAAAAACCCATTGGTGGTTCTTCAAAAAGCTGAACATAGAACTACCATATGACTCAGCAATCCCAGTTGTAGGTATATACCCAGAAGTGCAAGCAGGAAGGCAAACAGAAACCTATGCATCAATGTTCACAGCTGCAATCGTTTTTGAATGATCTTCAATAAGATTTTACTTGCATGCGATATTAATGATAAAGGGGCTCATTATCCTTTATGAACTAAGGCATTTGACTAATAACCAGAAGGCCAGTGGTTCAAACCCACCAGCCACTCCTTGGAAGGAAGGTTGGGCAATCTACTTCTGTAGTGATACTGCCTTGGAAACCCAAGGAGGGTCGCTATGAGTCGGATCCGACTCCATGGCATAGATATTAATGATATTGTTCAGTAATTCCCACATTCTGTGGGATCACCTCTCTTTGGAATGGCTACAAATATGGATCTCCTCCAGTCAGTTGGCCAGGAAGCTGTCTTCCAAATCTCCTGGCATAGCTGAGTGAGTGCCTCCAGTGCTGCATCGTTTGCTGAAACATCTCTATGGGTATTCTGTCAATTCCTGGAGCCTAGTTTTTCACCA
>NW_006928595.1:5013-5855 GCF_000298275.1 Orycteropus afer afer
TGGAATGAGGGATATCATTTCAGGTCACATGGATGAGGGATATCATTGCTGATATCAGATGGATCTTGGCTCAAAGCAAAGAATACCAGAAAGATGTTCACTTGTGTTTTACTGACTATGCAAAAGCATTCAATTGTGTGGATCATAACAAATTAGGGATAACATTGAGAAAATGGGAATTCCAGAACACTTAAGTGCACTCATGAGGAACCTGTACACAGACCGGGAGGCTGTTGTTTGAATAGAACAAAGAGATACTGCATAGTTTAAAATCAAGAAGGAAGTGCACCAGGGTTGTATCCTATCCCCATATTTATTCAATCTGTGAGCTGAGCAAATAATCTGCGAAGTTGGACTATATGAAGAAGAATGTGGCATCAGGATTGGAGGAAGAACCATTAACAACCTGCAATATGCAGATGACACAACTTTGCTTGCTGAAAGTGAGGATGACTTGAAGCACTTACTGATGAAGAGTAAAGACTATACAGTCTGCAGTATGGATTACATCTCAACATAAAGAAATAAAAAATTCTCACAACTGGACCAATAAGCACCATCATGATAAATGGAGAAAAGATTGAAGTTGTCAAAGACTTCATATTACTTGGTTCTACAATCAACACCAATGGAAGCAGGAGTCAAGATACCACAGGATGTATAGCACTGGGCAAACTGGCTGCAAAAGACCTCTTTCAAGCGCTGAAGAGCAAAGATCTTTCCTTCAGGACTAAGGTGCGCCTGACCCAAGCCATGGTATTTTCAATCAGTTCATATGCATGTGAGAGCTGAACAATGAATAAGGAAGACTGAAGAAGAGTCGATGCTTTTGAGTTGTGGTG
>NW_006928596.1:0-1310 GCF_000298275.1 Orycteropus afer afer
CAAAACTGATTGTTTGTAAGTAGATTGGCAAGCCATTCTTTCAAGGCATGTCTGTGTGGACTCAAAATGCCAACCTTTCAAAGTAGCCAAAAGTTTTTCCCAGTCTTGAATTTCTGTTTGTACTCTTGTGATGAAACTATTTAATGCATATAAATGTTTAATATTTAGAAGGTCCCAGATGTCTAGTTTGTCTTCTTCTGTTTGTTCATTTTTAGTTATCTTTGATAGCTTACTTATGCCATGTTTTAGGGCTCTTAAGTTTGCCCATATTTTTTCTTTGATGATCTTTATAATCATAACACACGAAAAAATACACATGATCATTAGAACAATGTAGTCAAAACAACAATGAGATATCATCTCACACCAGTGGTAATAGCAAAGTTCAAAAAAACAGAAAACACTGGTGAGGATGTGAAGAAACTGGAACCTTGTGCACTGCTTGTGGGACTGAAGAAAGGTGCAACCACTGTGGAAAATGGTATGGGAACTCCTTAGTAAGTTGCAAATAGAAATACTATCTTATCCAAAGGAAGCTATAGTAGTAAGAAGGCCTCCATGAAAGAGTGACATTTAAAGAAAAATCTAAAGAGAGTTAAGGGGATAGAATCCATGGATATCTGAGGTTAAATCATTCCCTGTGGACAAAACAGCAGCATGCTTAATGGGTTCAAAGAAGAACAAGCAACTTAATAGTTTGAGTACAGTGAGCAAAAGAGAGGAGAGTATGTATGAGATGACATCAAAGGACAGCAGGGGACAGTCATAGAGTCTGGTAGAGCATTAAAATGACTTTGTACAGTCTTTACATGCTATTGGAGAACTATGAGTGGAATAATTTTAATACTTGAGTCTGGCTGCTGTTTTGAGAATGGAGAAGAGCAGGACAGAAAAATGGGTACAAGATGTTCAGATAAGGACTATTATGATGATCTAAGTGTAACAGTAGTGGCTTGGACTTGGTAGTTGTGGTTAAGGTGCTATAAAATTGTCATATTTCTAATATATTTCAAAATGGAATTGTCAGATTTTGTTATAGGTTCTATGTAGAACATAAAAGAAAGATATGAGTCAAGGTGATTATTGAGTTTTTTTCTAAACCAATTGAAAGATGGAGATCCCATTTGTTTAGATAGATGATAATGAATGAGAAGCTGTTTGGGGCACAAAAATGCATACATAAATAGCTTGGTTTGTTGTTGTGTTGTTGTTGTTATCTGCCGTCGAGTTGGCCCCGACTCATAGCGACCCCTCCTTGGGTTTCCGAGGCAGTATCACTACAGAAGTAGGATTGCCCAACCTTCCTTCCA
>NW_006928596.1:2351-4255 GCF_000298275.1 Orycteropus afer afer
CCAAGGAGCATGATGGCTGTGCTTCTTCCAGGACAGAATTGTTAGTCCTTTTAGCAGTCCAGGGTACTTTAGCATACTTTGCCAACACCACAACTCAAATGTATCAATGCTTCCTACTTCTTCCTTATTCATTGTCCAGCTCTCACATGCATTTGAGGTGATTGAAAATACCATGGCTTGAGTTAGGCACATCCTAGTGTTCAAGGATCTATCTTTGCTCTTCAGTGCTTGAAAGAGCAGATTTGCCCAATGCAAATACCATCTTCTCCCAAAAACCAATGCAATGTGTCTTTTGATGTCTTGACTGCTGCTTCCATCGGTGTTGATTGTGGAACCAAGTAAGATGAAATCTCTGACAACTTCAATCTTTTCTCCATCTATCATGATGCTGCTTATTGGTCCAGTTGTGAGGATTTTTGTTTTCTTTATGTTGAGGCATAATCCATACTGTAGACTGTAGTCTTTAATTTTCATCATTAAGTGCTCTAAGTCATCCTCACTTGCAGTAAGCAAAGTTGTTTTGTCTGTGTATCACAGGTTGTTAATGAGCCTCCCTGCAATCCTGATGCCACATTCTTCTTCATATAGTCCAGCTTCTCTCTAGGGCTGGTATAACAGAAATACCACAACTGGATGGATTTAACAAACAGGAACTTATTTTCTTACAGTTTATGAAGCCAGAAGTCCAGATTCAGAAGGTTGGCTCTAAGGGCTGGTTAAAGACCCCTTGACCTTGGGCTTCAGCTCTCCCTCTTGTTCCACGTCCAATGAAGCTAAAGGCTTCTTCTAACTTATACAGCTGCTGGCTGCTGAGGCTGATGAACTCATGATCAGCAGGTAACATTGCACAATCCTAAAATCATCAGGTAACAAGAAAGCCACCGGGTCAAGTCCAGGAACAATACTAAGATCAGCATGCAACACAGCCCAAAATGTGGTCAAAAGCTAGAGACCTTTCCCAGAATTTCTACATATAAGTTGGAAACTGCTCACACATGGAAGGTAACTCCCCTCCAACCACTTAGCTGTTCACAGCAGATTCCACTATGTAGGTAATTACAATCTCATCATGGAGAATAACTGTATCCAGCTGTCAAGCCACTCAAAACCATGTCACACCCAAACTGACACACAACCTTAACTACTACACATTGCTTTTAATCTCTCTTTTTCCCCCTGACCCAGCTGCCATAGGGATACGCTGCTTCTCGTAATATGAATTTCCGTGTGATTTCATGCTTAGTCCCGCTTCTGTTGCCTCTCAGAGACAAATGGGTCCAGGGTAGTTTTTGTTGCTGACAAAGATAACCCCCTCCCAATTGTTTGCAAACAAGGGATTCTTATTTTGCATGTGGAAAAAAGAACCATTCTAGATCATTTCCATATTGGCAGCCCCAGGAGTTTCTGGGCTTCATCTAGAGCACTTGCTATGTCTCTACTGTGTTTGTCATCACTACTGCTTATTTTGGGTTTCAAAATTTCATCTCTTAATTGCATTAAAGACTGACATTGGAATCTACATTATTCTGCTTTTTCTGAAACTCTAAGAAATCTTTATGCTTAGTGACAGGAGTATAAAAGCATTTTATAGCAATTAATAACACTTTATTACTTTATGGCTTTTTATGTTGATAAAAACCAATTGCTGTTAATTCTGACTTATAGTGACCTTATGCGTATCTGAGCAGAACTGTGCCCCAGAGGATTTTCAGTGGCTTATTTTTAGAAGTAGATTGCCAGGCCTTTCTTCTGAGGCTTCTCTGGATGGACTTGAACCTTCCTCCTTTTGGTTAAGTATCTTAGACCGTTAACCATTTGTACCACCCACACACTCTTTTATATTGATTGAAGGGATGAAATGGTTGTAGACTAAAGAAAGTTAAGTTTGTTTTAATAAATAAATT
>NW_006928596.1:4435-5841 GCF_000298275.1 Orycteropus afer afer
GTTGAGATCCCCTTTGGTATTTCAAATTGTGTTTTAGTGGCACATTAAAATGATTTTGAAATTTCTTCATAAGTCATTGCAAAATTTGTGTCTAATGGTCACAGGAGAGGAAAAATACACTTGAAGTATTACAAATCACATTCTCAGAGTGTTCAAACTGAATCTCAAAATTCTGAAACCATAGTACTATTTCAAACTTGAATATGGGAATAAAATATTTATTGAAAAATATGGAAAACTCATTCAGTTTGGCACAGCAGAGATCTTTACATAATTTTTTCTGCCTTCATCTTTCTTCTTTTCTCCATGATTCCTGTTTTCTTATTTTGGCTTGGTTAATAGAGGAGATGTTGGATACAGGGAATCTTGGAAAAATTGGGATTTATTTCATCTTTTCCGGTATTATCATATGAAACCATAGCCAGGAAATGCACTGCTTTATTTTCACAAGCAAATGGTGATATAGGCATTAATAATAAAAAATAATACTTAAATGCTTACTGTATTATACAATCCTACAAAAAACTCATTTAATCCTCACAAGAATCCCATGACTTACTCCATTTTGTAGATGAGGACACTGAAGTTTAGAGAGGATTTCTCACTTTTATAAGATGTAAAGCTATGATTATAACTATGAATTTATTAGTTGCAGGGTTTTGTATTTCTTGTTTCACAAAGGGGATTGTATCAAACAAATGTAGCTACCTGCTCACCAACTACACACATTGAGAAGTTTGAGGTTTTTATGTTCCTACAGAGTACTAGGCATCATGTTATGCAGCAATATTAAGCAGAATAATATTCTAAAAGGTCTAAGTTTCAGAAGAGAAAGACACAGCAATTTCAGAGCAAGTTGGAAAAAATTGCATTAAAATAGTGGTTTTATATTTGTCTATAAGAGAAGCACTCAAGCAGCCCTCAAGACGCAAGCAAGACTTCTCAAGGCAGTGACAGTTGAGACAGTTGAGCTGATTTTTGAATGATGAGAAGGTAACGACAAGAAAGATATGGAGCAAGGAAGTGAAAAGCAGCATCTAGTTGGGCTACAATTTTTCTGTTGCCCCTAATCTCAATTGGATGTGTGAAAGGTCAAGGCAAGCATATTAGAACAGACATATTGTACTGAGTTTGGGGAAGTATAAAGGTCAGTCATACATGCCTTTTTTTTTTTTTGCCTGATCCAACCAGCATTTGAATTTGTCTCATTTCAAAAGTTAGTCTAAGATTTATCATTACTATTGCAGAAGTAAGCAGGCTTTCCTTAAAAAACAAATCAAAACAAAACTCTGGCTTTACTGGTGATAACTGTTTTCAAAACCACATAGTTTGAGAGGCGGGGCAAGATGGCAGACTAGGCAGAAGGATTGCACAGACCCTCTTCAACAAAGAAAAGGGAAACCAAT
>NW_006928597.1:0-487 GCF_000298275.1 Orycteropus afer afer
CCATAAGGCAAGAAAGGGAAATCAAAGGCATCCAAATTGGTAAGGAAGAAATCAAACGATCCCTATTTGCTGATGATATGATCCTATACCTAGAAAACCCAAGAGATTCAGTCAAAAACCTACTGGAACTAATTTAGAGATTTAGCATGGTGGCAGGATATCAGATCAACATCCAAAAATCAGTTGGATTCCTCTACACTAGCAAAAAGTTTGCTGAAAAAGAAATAAGAAAATCAATACCATTTTCAAGAACTACCAAAAAAATAAAATACTTGGGAACAAATCTTATCAGGGACACAGAAGACCTGTACAAAGAAAACTATAAAAAAACTACTTCAAGAAACCATAAGAGATTTACATAAATAGAAGAACATCCCATGCTCATGGATAGGAAGATTGAACATTGTGAAAATGTGAGTTTTACCAAAAGCAATCTATACATTCAATGCAATCCCAATCCAGATCCCATCAACATTCTTTAGGGATA
>NW_006928597.1:1443-2325 GCF_000298275.1 Orycteropus afer afer
AAAGTTGGAATTAGAAATACTATTTGACCCAGCCATTCCATTGCTAGGTATATACCCTAAAGAAGTGAGAGTATGACAAAAATCGATATATACACACCCATGTTCATTGTGGCACTATTTACAATAGCCAAAAGATGGAAACAACTTAGATGTCCATCAACTGAGAAATGGCTAACCAAACTATGGTACATACACACAATGGAATACTATGCAATGCTAAAAAATAATGTAGAATCTGTAAAACACCGCATAACATGGATGAACTTGGAGGACATTATGCTGAGTGAAATAAGTCAATCACAAAAGGACGAATATTGTATTAGTCCACTATTGTAAAAGTCAAGGAAAGGTTTATCTATGGAAAGAAATTTTCTTTGTTGTTTACCAGGAGTGGGAGGGGAGGGGAGAGAACACTGTTAGATAGATAGATAGATATAAATATTGATTTGGGTGAAGAGAAAGGCAATGTACCAAATATGAGTGATCAATATGGTGGCATTGAGAAAGAGAAAGACATAGAGAGGTACATGAGAGGTACAGACAACAATTATGAGCCCTTTTGCACATATAATACTGTGTTGTCAGTGAAGGCAAACATGGGTATATGGATGGATAGATGGGTGGAGAGGCTAAACGATTAGGTATGTCTGAAATGGGGAGTGTATCCAAGAACATATATAGGGTTGGAAGACAATGGTCCTATAAGTTTATGTGAATGATCAGAATTCCCAGATGTATAGTAGAGCTGACAAGGGGCAAGGTCGTGGTCACTGCTTGGTCACAGCCAGCTACCCAGAGGGACTGAGTAGTTGAACCTGCGGGCTTGAGACCATAGTCACAGGGGACGTCGAGCTCAATTGGCATAACATACTATACAAAACA
>NW_006928597.1:2962-5967 GCF_000298275.1 Orycteropus afer afer
CCTTCAGGTCTGGAATTGAACCCACACCTGTGGTTTCCAGCCAAACAAAATATAGGCTTATGAGTTGAACATTTACCCCAAGTAGATACACTCCTTGGAGAGAACAATCATGGGAGAAAGAAGGGCTGCTTATGCACAGGGAAGCAGCTCAGGGGGCAGGAGTGTATGGAGGGATGGACACTGGGAAGAGGTAACTATGGGTGGAAGTGGGAGGGGAGCTGTTGCATTGTGGTAAACTGTGGTCAATGATATGAGACAAAGTATGTGTGAACTGCTGTATATATATCCTCATTTCATGTTCTCTTCTGAATCCAGCTAGAATTTCTGGCAATTCTGTGTTTATGTACTCCTGCAAATGTTTTTGAAGTATGTTCAGCAAAAAAATTACTTACATGTGATATTAATGATATAATTTGATAATTTCCACATTCTATTGGATAATTTTTCTTTGAATGGACACAAAAATAGATCTCTTCCAGTCAAGTCAGCCAGGTAGGTATCTTCCAAATTTCTTGGCATAGATTGGTGAATGTTTTTAGCAATGCATCTGCTTATTGAAATATTTCAATTGGTAACCTGTCTACTTCGGGAACCACGTCTATTTGTTTGTTTGTTTGCACCTATGACTATAGTGCTGCTTGCACTTATTCCTTCCGTACCATTGGCTCTTGATCATATGCTACCTCATGAGATGGTTGAATGTCAGTCAATTGTTTTTGATACAATGACTCTGTGTATTCCTTCAATCTCCTTTTCATGCTTCTTGTACCATTCAGTATTTTGCTGATAGTATCCTTCAATATTGAACTCAAGTCTTGAATTTTTTCTCCAGTTCTTTCAGTTGGAAAATTTTGATTGAGCATGCTCTTCCTTTTTGGTTTTGTGTCTCCAAGTCCTTTCATATCTCATTATAATTCTTTCTACGTCTTCTCAAGCCACCCTTTGAAATCTGTTCAGCTCTTTTACTCTATCATTTCTTCCAATCACTGTCACTATTCTCCATTCAAAATCTAGTTTCAGAGTCTCTTCTGACATGCATTTCAGTCTTTTTTTCCTTCCTGTCTTTTTAATGACCTTTTGCTGTCTTCAAGTATAATGTTCTTGATGTCACCCCACAACTCATTTGATCTGTCATTAGTGGTGAATGTGTCAAATCTGTTCTTGATATAGTCTCTAATTCAAGTGTAAAATCCTCAAGGTCATATTTTGGCTCTAATGGACTTATTATAATTTTCTTCAATTTCAACTCCAACTTTCATATGAGCTGTCACAATCAGCCCTTATCTTTTTTCTCAGTGATTATATTGAGCTTTTCTGTTGTCTCTTTCCACAAATGTTGTTGTTGTTGTTGTTATGTGCTGTCAACTCGGCCCTGACTCATACCCCTCCTTGGGTTTCTGAGGCAGTATCACTATGGAAGTAGGATTGCCCAACCTTCCTTCTGAGGAGTGGCAGGTTGGGCAATCCTACTTCCGTAGTGATACTGCCTCGGAAACCCAAGGAGGGGTCGCTATGAGTCAGCCCTGACTCATATCCACAAATGTAGTGGATTTTATTCCTGTTTATTCCATCTTGTGAGTTCAATGTGTATAATTGCCATGTATGTTGCTGAAAAAAAGTATTCGCAATGAATACGTTATGGCTTTTAAAAAATAATTTTATCAAATGTAAAATTGTAAAATTAGTTACTCAAATATTTGTTGTTGTTAGGTGCCATCAAGTCATTTCCAACTCATAGTGACTTTATGTACAGCAGAACAAAACACTGCCTGGTCCTGTGCCAGCCCCACGATCCTTGCTATACCTGAGCCCATCATTGCAGCCGCTGTGGAACTCATCTCATTGAAGGCCTTCCCCTTTTTCATTGTCCTTCCACTTTGCCAATGTGATATCCTTCTCCAGATAATAGTTCCTTCTTATAACATGGACAAAGTAGGTGAGATGAAGTTTGGCCATTCTCACTTCCAAGGAGCAGTCCAGCTGCACTTCTTCCAGGACAGATTTGTTAGTTCTTTTAGCAGTCGATAATACTTTCAGCATTCTATCCCAACACCACAACTCAAGAGCATCCACTCAACTTCAGTCTTCCTTTTTTCATTGTCCAACTCTCACATGCATATGAGGTGATTGAAAAATACCTTCACTTGTGTCAAGCTCACTTTAGTCTTCAAGGGAATGTCTTTCCTCTTCAGCACTTGAAAGAGGTCCTTTGCAGCAAATCTGCCCAGTGCTATATGACCTCTGATATCTTGACTGCTCCTTCCATTGGTGTTGATTGTAGAACCAAGTAATGTGAAGTCTTTGACAACTTTAATTTTTTCTCCATTTATCATGATGCTGCTTATGGGTCCTGTTGTGAGGATTTTTGTTGTCTTTATGTTGAGGTATAATCCATATTGCAGACTATAGTCATCAATCTTCATTAGTAACTGTTTCAAGTCATCCTCACTTTCAGCAAGCAAAGTTGTGTCATCTACATAACATAGGTCATTAATGAGTCTTCCTCCAATCCTGATGCCACATTCTTCTTCATATACTCCAGCTTCTTGGATCATTTGTTCAGCATACAGATTAAATAAGTATGGTGAAAGGATACAATCCTGACACACTCTCTTCTTGATTTTAAACTATGCAGAGTCCCCTTGTTCTGTTCAAATGACAGCCTCAAAGTTCCTCATGAGTAAAATTAAGTGTTCTGGAATTCCCATTCTTTTCAATATTATCCATAATTGGTTATGATCCACACAATAAAATACTTTTACATAGTGAATACAACACAAGTAAACTCTTTCTGGCATTGTTTTCTTTGAGCCAAGATCCGTCTTACATCAGCAATGATATCCCTCGTTTGATGTCCTCTTCTCAATGCAGCTTGCATTTCTTGCATTTCAAATATGTTGTTGTTGTTAAGTGCCATCGAGTAGTTTCCGACTCATAGCGAGCCCATGCACAGCAGAACGAAACACTGCCTGATCTCGCGCCAGCCCCACAATCCCTGCTATACT
>NW_006928598.1:0-3681 GCF_000298275.1 Orycteropus afer afer
GAAGTGGGAGGGGAGCTGCTGCATTGTAAATTTTGGTCAATGACATGAGACAAAGTATATGTGAACTGCTGTATGAAAAGTGAATTTGCTCTATAAATCTTCACCCAAATCACAATAAAAAAATAAAAAAATAAAATTAGGTCAGAATAAGCAGTAAACAGCAAAAATGAAGTCCAGCCTATATCTTTGTCAGAAGCCTGTTCTCATGTGAAGCATCTAGTTCTTTGAGCTACTTCACAATCTCCAATTCTGATCAAAAATTTCTATAGAAACTGGCCAATCACTATTTTAAGAGTGTCTTATGAATGGACTTACCATCTCTTCACTTTGCTATGTGTGGATCCTTATATTTAGGGTGAGCAGGTCTCATGTCATCCACAAAGGAGTAACTTGTATTCTGCAAGAGCATTTTTGTTAGTTATAAATGATATGTTTATTAGATAGCTGCTTACTTAAAACAGGCTGTTAAGAAATAGACACTCCCTGTTTAAGGTAGCTGGGTACCATTTGTTCATTCATGGCTGCTTACCTTGATAAGCATTTAAGACCCCAGTTGATATCATGCAGATAGACAGGCACCACCACTGATGTCTTTGCCATGCCATAGCTTGGACCTCTGCTTCTGCAATCTTTTTTAAAGAAGAAGTGTGTAAGTGTAAGGCCTAATTAGAAGGAATATTTGGCAAAGAGGGACATTGGCCAAAGTGAAGAACCAACCTGTTCTCCAAGGAATTTCCATTTCTTCAAAATACATGATCTTTTGCATAACAAGTAGTGCTGTATTTGAAAAACATTTCATAAACTATTTGACCAGTCCTCATTTGATAAAATACAACACCAGTTCCTGTTCAGAACTCTCAGCAAAATAGATATAGAAGGGAAATTTCTCAACCTAATAAAGGGTATATATGCAAAGCCAAAGGCCAATACTATTATTAATTGAGAAAGACTCAAAACATTCCCCTTGTGAATGGGAACCAGACAAGGCTGCCCTCTATCACCGCTCCTATTTAACATTGTATTGGAAGTCCTAGCCAGGACAATAAGGCAAGAAATTGAAATAAAAGGCATACAAATTGGCAAAGAGGAAGTAAAGCTATTTCTTTTTGCAGATGATATGATGCTATACATAGAAAACCCGAGAATCAAAAAAAAAAAAAAACTGGAACTAATAGAGAAGTTTAGCAAAGTAGCAGGATACAAGGTCAACATACAAAAATCAGTTGGATTCCTCTATACCAACAGAGAGACCTCTGAAAAGGAAATAAGGGAACCAATACCATTTACAATAGCTACTAAAAAGATAAAATTTCTAGGAATAAATCTTTCCAGAGACACAAAAGACCTACACAAAGAAAACTATAAAACACTACTTCAGGAGACAACAAGGGCTCTACATAAATGGAAGAACCAGCCTTGTTCATGGATAAGTAGACTGAATATAGTGAAAATGTCAATACTACCTAAAGCAATCTACACATTTAATGCAATTCTGATTCAGATACCAAAAAATTTTGTAAGGACATGGAAAAACATCATATGGAAAGGAAAGAGACCTCGGATAGCAGAGAACTACTAAAGGAGAACAAAGTGGGAGGTCTCACACTCCCAGATCTTAAAACCTACTTTACAGCCACAGTAGTCAAAACAACATGGTATTGGTACAATGATAGACAGATAGACCAGTTGAAAACCCAGAATTAGACCATCCATCAATGGACAGCTGATCTTCGACAAAGGTCCAAAACCCATTAAATTGGGAAGAGATAGCCTCCATAACAATGATGCTGACAAAATTGGATATCCACTTGCAGAAAAATGAAACAAGACCCATACCTCACTCCATATACAAAAACAAACTCAAGTTGGATCAAAGACTTACATGTAAAACTCAAAATTATAAAATTCTTCAAAGATAAAATAGGAGCAAATATAAGGGCCCTAACTTATGGCATAAATAGACTCTCAAGCATACCCAGAATGCATAGGATGTGGATGAGAAAATAGATGACTGGGACCTTTTAAAAATTAAATTCTTATGTGCCCCAAATGACTTTGCCAAAAGAGTAAAAAGAGAACCTACGGATTGGGAGAAAATATTTGCCTATGGCATGTCTGACAAAGGACTTATCTCCAAAATCTATAGAAAAATTCAACACCTCAACACCAAAAAGGCAAACAATCCAATTCAAAAACGGGCAAGAGACATGAACAGACACTTCACTAAAGACGATATACTGGTAGCCAACAAACATATGAGAAATTGCTCATGATCTTTAATCATTAGAGAGATGCAAATCAAAACAATGAGATATCTCACCCCAGAATAATAGCAAAGTTCAACAGAACAGAAAATAACAAATGCTGGTGAGGTTGTGGAGAGACTGGAACTCTTATACACTGCTGGTGGGATTGTAAAATAGTACAACCATTGTGGCAAACAGTATGGTGTTTCCTTAAATAACTGAAAATAGAAATGCCATTTGACCCAGCAATTCCATTACTAGGAATGTATCCTAAAGAAGCAAGAGGCAGGGAGTTACAGTAAGATGGCGGACTAGGCAGAAAGAGTGCACAGGCCCTCTTCAACAAAGAAAAGGGAAATCAATTAACACAGACAGAGAAGATAATCCTGGATCCCTGAGCCTTGAAGGGAAGGATATAGAAGTGGACTAAACCCCAACTAGCAGAAGAATTTGCATGAAAATACCAAAAAAGGAGACATACGGAGCTGCAGTCTGGCAGTGACCTGAGCGACCCTGATGGCACAGATGGCTTGGACATTCCCAAGTGGTGGTAGGACCTAAGAATTAACCTAAAAATCAGCCCTGCTAGCCAGGGACTGCACGGAGGACTGCTCTGGTGGGTGGGGAATAAACAGAGAAGGTGAAGAGAAAGGTAGGCTGGGCTGTGGATTTTTGCTGGTCCGGAGAGTGCCGCCATTTTGAATGTTTAAAAGCAGCTTGACTATTTTGGATATTTAAAGAGGCAGCACTCTTGCAGATTCCCGGGACTTAAGAACATGATCTGCTTGCCAGCAACCCAAAGGACACTCTGTATCTGCAAGACTGAAAAGGTGCGACATTCCTCTTGTTACTCTTATAACTGACACCTGCTTGGTGAATGGAGATGTGGCCATCCCCCACTCCCACCTGCTGTATGGGCCCACAGGAACTCCATGACAGTCTGTGTGCTCAGACGGAGCCTGGGTGTCCTGCCCTGTCCACCAATTTTTTTTTTCTCTTTTTTTATTTTTCGCTTTCATTTTTCTGGTGATTAGTTTGCTTGTATTTCTCTGTTTTAAAACAACTATAATTATTAATACTTTTGTCCTTTTTACTATCATTCTTATTCTTCACCTCCCAGGTCCTAGTTTTCAGCTTTTTTTCTTTTCTCTGTTCCTGGTTGAAATTTATTTATTTATTTTAAAATTAAAGTCCCCCCCCCCTCTTTTTTCCTCATGATTAACCCTGTTCCTTGTTTTTCTTTTTGCATTTTTCTGATTTTTTTTTTTCCTTCTTTATTCTCCTTCTCTACCTTTTTCCTCTTAGAGCGGTATCCCCAGATATTGCAGGTTTACTTGTTTCTCCTTCTTCTTCTTCTTTTTTATTGTGACTTGGGTGAAGATTTACAGAGCAAATTCACTTTCCATACAGCAGTTCACATATACTTTGTCTCATG
>NW_006928598.1:5381-5933 GCF_000298275.1 Orycteropus afer afer
TCAGGGAAGTTCTCCTCCAGCAAATCTTGGACAATTTTCTCAGTGGTTTTGTTTTTCTCTTCCTGTTCTGGAATCCCAATGACACCTGTTATTTCTTTAGGTGGTATCCCACATGAATCTTAGGCTTTCTTCATTTTGTTATTTTTTTTCTGATTGATCCCTTTCCAAAGAAGTATTCAGGTATTTGTCTTCAATCTCATTAATTCTGCCTTCCATTGCATCAATTATATTCCTTTGCCTTTTCAATGTGTTATCTATTTCTCAGAATTTAGTATTAATCTTCTGTATTCTATCTGTAGATTTAGAATCATGTCTAATTTTTCATTTATTTTGTCATTTTGTTCTTGTATTTTCTTCTAACATTCTGCTAAGGTTTTTTCTGTGTTTTCTTTGGCTTGTCTCTCAATCCTTTGACTATACCTAAAGATAATTCTTTTGAATTCCTTATCAGAGAGTTCTAATGCTGTAGTCTTCCTCAGGGATGTGTTCTGGGTCTGTATCCTGCTCCCTTGTTTCTACCACTTTATCCTGCTTCTTTGTGTGGACTGTGAT
>NW_006928599.1:0-5874 GCF_000298275.1 Orycteropus afer afer
ACTTCCGTAGTGATACTGCCTCAGAAACCCAAGGAGGGGTCACTATGAGTCGGGGCTGACTCAACGGCAAATAACAAATAACAACAACCTACTCTTTTGTGCTTCTACTGTGTTGTGTAATTCTGTTATTTTCATATTCATCTTCTGGATTTCTAACTGCTGTTTTTGTATGAGTTCTGATTGTGCATTAATCTTGTTATTTAGTTCTTGAATGATTTTCCTGAGTTCTTCTAGGGAACTGTCTGTGTTCTCCTTGTTTCTGTTTGAGGTTTCCTTAGGCTCTTGTATAGTTCTATAAACATATCTTCTAAATTCCTTCTCAGATAATTCTATTGCCTCCTCTTCCTGCATGTTTAATGAGACCTTTGTTTGTGGTTTTGCTTCTAATGCCTTGTCCTGTGTTTTTGTTTGATTTGAGGTTGCCTGTTGTTTCCCAGATATTTTGAGGTTTTCTTTAACTGTTGGTTATGTATTGATTTGTTTTGTCTTGGTTTTATGGTTTAATATTTTGAAAAGGTGAAGCTGGTGTATTTTATTTTTTTAGTTATTAATTTAGGTATTTTGGGTTCCTCTGCAGTTTTCTTTTTAATGGTGGAATCACTGTGTGGAATGTGGATATGGGTTTCTGTTTGTCATAGAGAGGGTTTAGAGTTCGAACCAGGAGGTTTTATGTTGGCTGAATGTAGTTTCTTCTATTGGATGAGTTATTGGTGGAAAAGGTGGGAGCGGAAGAAGGAAATCTTGCTGTTGCTAGGGGCAGTTTCTAGGGCTTTGAGCAGGCTGCTAGTGATGATGTTGTAGTGTTATTCATAGGCCACAGCTCAATTTCAGCAAAGACTCCAGTTGTTAGTGTGTTGCCACTTTCCACCAGGCTCATACACATGCAAAAACCCCTCTCCTGAGGCCCCTTAGTGCCAAAAAGCTGTCCTAAAACAACTTCTCATCTCTGAGATCTGCCACGAGGGTTTCTCTCTCTGGCCCTTCCTGCCTGCAGCACTGGCCCAACAAGCCCAGACGGCAATCTGCCTCAAGAGTTCCTCTGTGAGTCTGCCAACCCGAGTCGCCAAAAATCCGCTCGGTGTCAGCAGTGCTGGAGTCAGGAGAGTGCCTACTAATAATCTGTCATCCCAATATTACTGATAAAGTCAAGCACAGTCCTCTCAGTGCCACTAAGCTGACCCAAGCCTACTCAGTGACCCACTGTGGGGACACCTCCACTACTGTGGAGGCTCCTCCTGCAGCACCAATAGACTCTCTGCTCAGGTTTCAGCAGCACTGGACATGCCTGTTTGCACCTAGCTGACCCAAGTTAAAATCAGGTGCTGAAGGTAGATCCTTGGGGTGATCGCTGGAATACTGGTGTGGTCTCTGGTATGCTGGTGCAGTGTGTCTTCTTCTTTAACCCAGGGAGGTCTCAGATGGCTGTTCTCGCCTGCTGGTCAGTGCTCCCCCACAGAAGTCTGTGATGGCCTTTCTTGGCTGCCTTTCAGCACTCCGCAGAATAGATCTTCTGATCTTGTTATTTTTTTCCCTGTACCTTTCTCCTTTCTAATTCTACCCTCTTGAGTTTGGTGCACTCTGACTCAGTGAGCTGTTCAGAGCACCAGAATCCCTGGTTCAAACTGCTCTACCTAGTTTTTCAAGTACTAAGATGCTAGAGGGAAATAGTGTGGTGATTACTGATGGTACTCCATTTTGAATCTGAGTGGGACCCTTTTAAAATTGAATTCTTATGCGCATCGAAAGACTCTGTCAAAAGGGTAAAAAGAGAACCTACAGATTGGGAGAAAATATTTGCCTATGACATATCTGATAAAGGATTTATCTCCAAAACCTATAGAAAACTTCAACACTTCAACACCAAAAAGATAAATAAACCAATTCACAAATGGGCAAAAGACTTGAACAGACACTTCACCAAAGTTGCTAATAGTAGCAAAGTTCACTAATAGTAGCAACCAACAAACACATGAGAAATTGCTCGTGACCATTAATCATTAGAGAGATGCAAATCAAAACAACAATGAGATATCATCTCACCCTAGCAATAATAGCAAAGTTCAACAGGTCAGAAAATAACAAATGCTTGCGAGGTTGCAGAGAGATTAAAACTCTTGTGCACTGCTGGTGGGATTGTAAAATGGTGCAACTATTGTGGCAAATGGTATGGCGTTTCCTTAAAAAACTGAAAACAGAAGTACCATTTGACCCAGGAATTCCATTATTTGGAATATATCCTAAAGAAATGAGAGATAGCACATGGACATATGTACACCTATGTTTATTGCAGCACAATTCACTATAGCAAAGAGACGGAAACAACCTGAATGCCCATCAACAGATGAGTGAATAACCAAATTATGGTACGTGCACACAATGGAATACTATGCTACATTAAAGAACAATGAGGGATACGTGAATCATCTCACAACGTGGATAAGCCTGGAGGACATTATGCTGAGTGAAATAAGTCAATCGCAGAAAAACAAATACTGTATGACACCATTACTGTAAAAAGACAAAGAAGGGTTTACTTAGGAAAGGGAATTCATTTTGTGGGTTACTGGGATGGGGAGGGAGGGATTAATTTCAGGCTAGTTGGTGCCCACACACTGACGTGGGTAAGGGGAGGGATACATGGAAAGGATCTGTGACCACCATGACAACATTAGGAAATGGCAGGACACCAAATTGTGCACATAAGAGACAGACGACAGATGCTAATACCAACCAATGTGTCCACAGTACTGCATTGCCATTAACACCAAACACCAGGCTACAGATAAACACATAAACACCTGAGAGGATTGGGGGGGGGGCGGGTCAGTGAACAGAAGTATACTCTAGACCAAGGATAGATTCAGCTGAGGCTAATCTTGAACAGATACCAGTGATACAAAATACCTGCAATCCTTACAAAACAATAGAAGACAAACACAGAGTAATCCCTCACATACACCCAGACCCTATGGGAGAGAGATCCAATAGATCTATCATCTCAGGACCATAGTACTGGTACTGGGGGACACCAGAATCAATTGGCACAACAAAATACATAAAAGCCTTGCTCCATATTCTACATTGGTGAGTAGCGACTGGGGTCTTAAAGGTTTTCAAGGGGAGCTAATGGTCTCCTAGCATCGGAAGCAAAGAAGAATGCAAAAAATACAAAGGCATTTGGAAGCAATCAGCCATAGGACACAATGGCCCTTGAGACCAGAAGAACTAGATAGTGCCTGGGTACCAATGCCAACCACTCAGGAAAGGATCAAATCTGGAGATTCTGGATAGAGTGGGAGGAAAAACATGGAACAAAATCCCAAAACTCAATAATGACCAGAGTTACTGGTCAGATGAAATCTGATGAGACTCCCAATACTATGGTCCTGGAATACATTCTGCACATGGAATAAAATACAGCCCCCTAGGGGCTGGCTCTCAGCTCAATAGGTAACAAGATGTACATGCAGACCACTCAACCCATCCACATATGCGTAATACATGCCTTAGAGCAATAGACCACGGGGCAGCAGAGGACCAACATTCAAATTGAGGAAATGCAGGAAAAACAGGATTGCATAAATATGAGGGGCACAGAGGGAAGATTACTGGATAGGGAGGGGAGGAGATTAGGTTAGGGTTGGACATGGTAAATGGGGATTGAAACTAAATGTACATGTAAAGTTGAATGTAAAATAAGCTCTTAAAAATTTTTAAAAAAAGAAAAATTAATGTGATTTACATAAATAAGACAGTAATCACATGATCATCTCAATGGATGCAGAAAACACATTCACACATTCGATAAAGTCCAACACCCATTCCTAATAAAAACTCTCAGGAAAAAAGTAACAAGGGAAATACTTCAACATAATAAAGGACATTTATACAAAACCAACATCCAATATTATTCACAATGTGGAGAAACTGAAGCACTCCCCTTGAAAAGGAGAACTTGAAAAGAATGCCCTTTATCACTGCTTATTCAACATTGTACTGGAGTCCTAGTTAGAGTAATAAGGCAAGAAAAAGAAATAAATGACATTCAAATAGGCAAGAAGGAAGTAAACTATCCTTATTTGCAGATTATATGATACTACACGTAGAAAATCCCAAAGATTCTACAAGAAAGCTCCAGAAACTAATAGAAGGATTTAGCAAAGTGACAGAATACAAGATGAACATAAAAAAATCAGTTGGATTCCTCTACACCAACAAAGAGTACTTTGAAAAGCAATGAGGAAAATAATACCATTTACAATAGCTCCCCAAAAGGTAAAATACTTAGGAATAAATCTAACCAGGAAATAAAAGAAATATTCAAAGAAAACTACAAAACAAGAACCAAAGAAAACTTACATAAATGGAAACACATACTATGTTCATCAATAGGAAGACTTAACGTTGTGAAAATGTCAATACTACCCAAAGCTATCTATAGATATAATGCAATCCTGGTCTAAATTCCAACAGAATTCATTAATGCTGTTCTAATCACCAACTTTTGATGGAAATGAAAGAGGCCTCAGTAAGTAAAGCATCACAGAGGAACAACAAAGTAGAAGGCCTCACACTACCTGATCTCAGAACCTACTATATACAGCCATGGTAGTCAAAACAGCTTGGTAATGGTACAACAGACATAACCACCAATGGAACAGAATTGAGAACCCAGATGTAAATCCATCCACACATGGACAGCTGATCTTTGACAAAGAGCCAAAGTCCATTAAATGGGGAAGAGACAGTCTTTTTAACAAATGGTGCTGGCAAAACTGGTTATCTGTCTGTAGAAAAATGAAACAGGACCCATACCTTACACCATACACAGAAACTAACTCAGAATGAATCAACAATCTAAAATATAAAACCTAAGACTATTAAGATCATGGAAGAAAATACAGGGACAACACTTGGGGTCCTAATATATGGCATAAATAGAAAACCAAACGTAACTGAAAATGCACAAACAGCTGATGACCTAGATAAATGGGACTTCCTAAAAATTAAACATGTAAGCTCATCAAAAGCCTTCTACAAGAGAGTAAAAAGAAACCCTGCAAACCGAAAAAGAAAAAAAAAAAAATTGGCAACGACATGTTGGACAAGGGACTAATGTCTAAAATTTATGGAAAATTAAAATCTTAACAACAAAAAGACAATCCAATCACAAAATAGCCAAAGGACATGAACAGACACTTCACCAAAGAAGATATTTAGACAGCCAACAAGTACATGAAAAAAATGTTCATGATAATTAGCCATTGTTGTTGTTGTTGCTGTTGTTGTTATGTGCCATCGAGTCAGACCAGACTCATAGAGACCCCTCCTTGGGTTTCCAAGGCAGAGAGTTGTAAATCAAAACAACAATGAGATATCATCTCACCCAGAAATAATAAAAACAAAACCCCAAAAGCAAACCCTCTACCATCAAATGGATTCAATTCACAGCAAACTTACAGGAGAAAGTAGAACTGCCCCCATAGGGTTTCCAAGGCTATACATCTTTACAGATATAGACTGCCTCATCTTGGTCCTGTGGAGTGGCTGGTGGGTTTGAACCACCAACTTCTCCTTAGCAGCCAAATGCTTTAACCACCATGTCACTGGAGTGCCTTCCACCAATAATAGCAATGATCAAAAAGGGAAAACAACAAATGCTGGTGAGGGTTTGGAGAGTCTGGAACTCTTATACACTGTTTGTGGGATTGTAAAATGTTACAACCACTGTGGAAAATTCTAGAGAAGTAAGAGCCATGACATGAATGGACACATGGACAACCATGTCCATCACAGCACTATTCATAGTAGCAAAAAGATGGAAACAATCTAAGTGCCCAACAGCAGATGAATGGATAAACAAACTCTGATACA
>NW_006928600.1:0-5796 GCF_000298275.1 Orycteropus afer afer
AGTGAATTTACTCTGTAAATCTTCACCCAAATCCTAATAAAATAAAATAAAATAAAAAAAGCTAGCAAGCTGCCATCTAGATGCAACGATGGGTCTCTCCTCATCCAGGGCAAAGAAGAATGAAGAAAACAAAAATTCATGGAAATAATTAGTCCTAGCATTTGGTACACTATCCGATCTGCAGCCTATATGACCATGAGACCAGAAGAACTAGATAGTGACCGGCTTCCCACTGTTGGAAGGGGATCTATGTAGGAGAACCTTGATAGAGAGGGAGAACAATGTGGAACAAAACTCAAAATCATTTGGAGAAAAAAAAAGAAAAATGCTGGTCCGATAGAGCCTGATGGCACCACTGAGACTATGGCCCCTAGCTGCCCTTCAGGTCTGGAATGGAACCCACACCTGTGATTTCCAGCCAAACAGAAGACAGACATATGAGTTGAACATTTACCTGAAGTAGGATACACTCTTTGGAGAGAACAATCATTGAGAAAGAGGGCTGCCTATGCACAGGGAGACAGCTCAAGGGGCAGAAGTCCATGGAGGGATGGACCCTGGGAAGAGGTAACTATGGGGAGGAAGTGGGAGGGGAGCTGTTGCATTGGTGGTAAATGTGGTCAATGACATGAGACAAAGTATTTGTAAACTGTTGTATGGAAAGTGAATTTGCTCTGTAAATCTTCACCCAAATCACAATTAAAAAAAAAAAAAAAAAAAACTAATGGAACATGATTCTCCTCTGACCTGCCCAGGTTGATAAGAGTCAGTATAGAGTTGACAACAACATTTTACTTTTAATTTTTATTTACCCTAGGTCTCTGGCTGTATTGTTTATTAGTTTAGCCCTATCTTCAAATTCTATTCACTTTGAGGGTAATTTCATTTAATTTTGCTGTTTCCCTGACTCTAATTTGGAGATTTTTTTTTTTCTTTTTCCTTTCCTTTTTTTTTTCTAGCAGTGGTGGAATAGTGGAAAGTGGCTCTAGACCACATTATTTTGTTTGACAGGTATTGTGGTAACCACTTCACATAGACTGTCTGTCTGAACATCTTATCTTATCACTTTTGTTTTCCCCTCTCCCTAATTCATTTTGCTTCCTGATGCTGACTTATACTTGGCTCTTCCCAAGTCCTTCCCTTGTTTTCTGGTTAGAGCCTTCAGAGGAGTCTTTCTGAGTCTCTTAAACCTAATTATGTACTTTCCTGTGTGTTTTGTTCCACCTTATGCAAATTTGAAGGTGGGAAAATGGGTTGAAATCAGAGTTTTTATCTTGTTTATTGTCATTAACACAGAACTGGAAGAGCTTGAGCCATATATTTAATTCTTAATAAGTGCGTTTATACCAAATGAACTTACATAGTTTATACCTAGATGAACTTTCATAGTTTATACCTAGATGAACTTAAATGGTTTCTTAGGCGGACTTGACTTGACTTTAAACGGCTTTGACAGCTCTTCATTTTGTTATATCCCTGACTCTAATTCAGGTGGTTTTTGTTTTGCCTCTGTGTTTGTGTGTATGTAGGGATTGTGGGGTTTGTCTCTTAAACAACACTGTAATCTGACTACCTAATCAGCATATCAACATGTATATAATAGTAACATTTAGGCAAAAAATCATTATCTGACTGTTTCACAGAAATAACCTGCCATTTGTGTTTGCCATGTATGCCTCAATACATCTTTAATAAACATATTAAATTAAAACTATGTTATTATTATTGTTGTTAGGTGCAGTCAAGTGGTTTCAACTGATAGAGACCCCCAGTGACAGAGTAGAACTGCCCCTTGGGCATTCTTGGCAGTAATGTTTAAGGAAAGCAGCTTTGGTATCACAGTGGTTAAACTCTTGGCTCTTCACTAAAATGTTGGTGATTGAAACCACTAGTGCTCCTCAGGAGAAAGATAACATCATTCATTTCTGTAAGGATTACAATCTCATAAATTTTATGGAACTGTTCTACCTGGTCCTTTAAGATTGATGTGAGTCAGAATCCACTTGACAGAAATGCATTTTGTTTAACTTGTTTTAATGTTTATGGAAGAACATTGCCAAGTCTTTTTTGTTGGAGCCACTGTGTGGGCTGGAACCACCAGTCTTTTTGTTAGCAGTCCAGCACTTAATGATTTGCACTACCAGAGCTACATAACTCAAGATTCCAAAACCAAACCTACTGCTGTGGAGTCGATCAGGTGATTCAGTGGTTAAGTGCTCATCTGGGAAGCAAAAGATCTGCCTTATGAACCCAACAGCTGCTCCCCCTGATAAAGATGTAGGAGTCTGCTTCTGTCCAGATTACAGTCTTAGAACTCTATGGGGTAGTTTTGCTCTGTTCTACAAGAGCACTATAATGCTATAATGAACCCAAGATTAGAGTCAACCAAACTCTCTGCCATTGGGTCAATTCTGACTCATAGCGCCCCCTGTGGATTTCTGAGGCATAAATCTTTATGAAAGTAGGTTGCCTAATCTTCCTTCTGCAGAGTGGCTGGTGGGTTTGAACTGCCAGCCTTCTTGTTAGCAGTCAGATGCCTTAGGCACTAGGCCACCAGAGCTCTCTTAAACTCTCAATTTGAACCAACAGCTGCTCTCTGGTTATTCTCAGCCAATATCAATTAATTATGCTAACGTCTACTCAGATGCTTTCCATTTCTTATTCAAGTCTATCAGTAAATTGAGAAAGAAAAATATCCTCATAGAAACCCTAATTAATTCACTATCTGAGGGTTTCACTTGATTGGTTTAAATATTCCCTTCCTCCAAAGGTCAGGAGATGGTATCTATTCACTGTCTCATTTCTCACAGTCAATCTCCCAGAATTTGTATTTTCCATAGGGACAGATAGGACTGACATTATGTGTGGTTTAGGGAAGGGCAGAGACAGTCCTAAGGCTGGAGAATCACCAAGACAATAAAAATTGAATGACTAGCAATAGATTAAATAATTCAAATAGATTAATTAAAAGATTGATACACTTGATATTTAGAAAAGTTTACATTTACAGTCCACCTACTTCTCTGTTCCTCTCTTCGGAGATACTTAGGATTGGTGACTTATACAACCTTGAAATCTTGAGACTTGAGCTTACTCCTAAATATCTTTAAAAGGAAGTTGACACTAGCTAGTGACTGATTTCTGTTTATTTGTGTTTAAGGGGACTGACATTTAAAGAGGTGCAGAGATTCTAATTGATCATCAGATGATATTCAATTTCAGCTTGACTCTAGAAATTCTTCATTTAATTTAGATGATCTACTTTGGTTGATGCATAAATATAGCCTTACACATCTTCTATCCATTCCAAGTCACAAACTCTTGCCTAATTTTTATAAATACTATAATTAATTAACTATTCACATCCCTTTGAGGTAAACCAGATCAAAACTGTTTCTTAGAGAAAATCATCTAAGTTTCTAAAGAGAAAAGAAAAGGAAGTCACAGACATGAGACATGTACTTACTCTGAATAGTCCATAGTAATTTCAGTTTATTAATCGTCCCTGATTATATGGATTGTTGGGATGAAGAATAGGTTTGCAGAGGCTTGTATGTGGAATCTGGTCCCTCTTAGTCATGAACTCATAAGCATCTTTTGGACGCTAATTATTTATTTGATATTTTCATTACCAGCTTTGGTCAAGCCTTTTTTACCAAGACATTTGTCTGATTTTTAAATGGTATTTCTGTTCAAAGATTGAGGGAATATCAGGAGCTCCGTCTGGTTTCAAAAGAGATGCTATTCAACCTTTCTAGTTGAACTGTGAATTTTTTACAATAAAAAGATGGACACTTGTTTTATTTGCCAAACCGGAGGTCAAGTGCACAAACAAGAGTCCTTGGTGACCTAGGTTCAAAATCTTTAATGAATTAGTGTAATGAACATATTACAAAATTGTGAAGTATGTAGCAGTGGAGACAGTGGCCTCAGAGAATTGAAGAGGCCACAATATCATCCAATACAGACAATATGCACAGAATAAAACTCTGGTAGTAAAGAGCAAGCCTATTGCTTCTTTTCCTATCGTTCCGTAACATTTATAGAATGCAGCAGAATATCAAAGCCTTTTATTTCCTTTTGTAACATTTCTTTTACTTTAAGTAATTATTATTAATTATAAATAAAACTTAAAATAATAAAAATAAGAGTAATATAAAGTGATAATTACTCTGAATATTTCAGGTTACATCCTTCTTTCCTGTGTAACATTTGGTATATTGTCAACATGAAGGCCTTCTTTACATGTTGTTTCACAAGTTAGTAGTCGTTTTAAAAAATAAAAGTCTATTTTAAAAATAAACATCTTTTTATTTGGATAATTTTAAATGTATATCATCATTTTAGTAAACTCTGTTCTATTTCCTTTTAAAGCATTGCATCAAAATTTGAAGCCAATTCCAGCAGTTGAAATTGTGTTTGTCATTTTTCCCTATTACACAAATATAACTACTTAGAAGTAGTATATTACTATTCCATTTTTATTATAGATTTAAAATTGTTCATTTATGAAACAATTATTAGCAGTGATGCAAAATTCATTCTTATGTAAATACATATGAGTACTTTGACTGGAATTGAAATTTCAGAAAGTGTTCCAAAAGGTTAAACTATTTTGTACAAATAATTCTCATTTATAAGAATATTCCTGTAATCAGATTCAATTGAATAGTGGACATTATTATGTATGTTAATATTCTTATGTATTTCTCTAATATTTTTCTAAGATTTTCATTGTTCTCTAATTGTGTGTAATTTTTCTTGACATAGATCACATGTTACATTTCACATAAAATTATATCTTTCTAAATAAGTTTCATCTAAATTTTTCAGATTCATTTTCCATAGTTTATACTTTGAAATGAAGTACATTGTTTTCTTTTTCAAATGAATTTTAATTAAATATTTTAATACTAATTTTTAACTAGGAGCTCTGGTAGCATAGTGCCTATTGCACTTGACTGCTAACCAGAAGGCTGGCGGTTCAAACCCATCTGTCACTCCTCAGAAGAAAGATGGGGCAATCTACTTCTGTAGTGATATGGCCTCGGAAACACAAGGAGGGGTCGCTATGAGTTAGGTCTGACTCGACGGCACATAACAACAACAACAACCATTTTTAACTTAAAAATTTTAATTAAAATTTTATTATTGAGATTAAATTCACATAGCATACCACTAATCATTTTAATGTATATGGGTCAGTGGCATTTAGTGGATTCATAATGTTGTACAAATACCAGTACTCTTTAGTTTCCCAGAATTTTCATTATCCCATAAAAATATGTCATACCCATTAATTCCCATTATATATTCACTCCTGATTTTATCCCCTCTCCATTGTCTAGGTGTATCAAATCTACTTTCTTTTGTATATTTTTACTTCTGTACATATTATACAAAAGGAATTATATAGTGTTTAATCTATTGTTGCTGGTTTCTTTCACTTTGTGTAATGTTTTTGAGGTCCATCCAAATTGTAGCATGTGTCAGTACTTCATTCCTTTTTATGACTGAGAAGTATTTTATGGTATGTAAGTAGCTGTTTTGGTTACCTCTCATGTTGTTCTAACAGAAAATACCACAAATTTTTGACTTTAACAAACTGCAGTGTAGTAAATTACTTAGTGTGGCTTTTCTACCCATAAGTCTTTGTAAACTCCAAGGTGGGAATTGCTATTAGCAACTGAGGAGATCCTGATTTTAAAGTCACCCACCTGGGTTATTTCTGTTGGGCGTGGCACAATACAATGTTCTGGGAAGTTCCCACTCTCTCTCACATGCTTAGAGTTCTGA
>NW_006928601.1:0-662 GCF_000298275.1 Orycteropus afer afer
AAATAAAAATGTAGAGAGAAGAATGTACTGCAAGGTGACCACAGAGAAAATTAACAATCCCCCTAAACAAATCCGGAAGGAAGGAAAACATATGGGGTTAACAAGCACAAAACCAACAATAAAGAGAGGAAGCATTAGGCAAAAACCAAACTCAGCACAGAAAAGTATATGGACCAAGGAAACACCTACAAGAAGACAAAAAAAAAACAATAGAATGACAGCCATCAATTCATACCTATCACTAATTACACTCAATGTGAATGGCCCACATGTACCAACTAAGAGAAAGAGAATGGCAGACTGGATAAGAAAAGAAGACCCATGGATGTGCTGCCTACAAGAGACCCACGTTAGACACAGACATAAAAACAAATTAAGAGTTAAAGGATGGAAAAGAATATACCAAGCCAATGGTAACCAAAAAAGAACAGGAGTGGAAATATTAATTTCTGATAAAATAGACATTAAGGTGAAAAACTTCGTAAGAGACAAAGAAGGACATTATATGATGCTGAAAGAGCCAACTGACCAAAGAAAACATTCCGATAATAAATATTTATGCACGAAATGAAAGTGCTCCAAAATACGTGAAGCAAATATGAACTGAATTAAAAGGGACAATAGACAACTCTACAATGGTAGTAGCAGACTTTTTTTTTTTT
>NW_006928601.1:2017-4003 GCF_000298275.1 Orycteropus afer afer
CTGTTCTTGTCATGGCTCTCACTTCTCTAGGGTATATACCTAGTAATGGGATGGCTGAGTCAAATGGTATTTCTAATTCCAACTTTAGTAGCAGACTTTAACACACCACTTTCAAAGAGGGAGAGGTCAACTAGAAAAAAACTCAACAAAGATATGGAAGAACTCAAAAATACAATCAACCAACTCGATCTCATATACATACACAGAGCATTTCACTCAACAAAAGCATGATTCACATTCTTCTTCAGTGCACATGGATCCTTCTTCAGAACAGACCACACATTAAGACATAAAAAAAGCCTCAATAAATTCAAAAGCACTGAAATACTACAAAGCATCTTCTCAGACCACAATGCTATAAAACTAGAAATTAATAATAGGAAGAGCAAGGAAAAGGCATCAAACATATGGAAGCTGCACAACTCACCACTCAAAAACTACTGAGTGATAGAACAGATAAAAACTGAAATTAAAAAATTCCTAGAAACAAATGAGAATGAAGATACATCATAGCAAAACCTATGGGACACAGTGAAAACAGTACTCAGAAGACAGTTTATAGCAACATATGCATATATCAAAAGAAAAGAAAAAAAAACAAAATCAACTCCAACAACTAAAAATAGAACAACAAAAGAATCCTACAGTATCTAGAAGTAAGGAAATAATAAAGATCAGAGTGGAAATAAATGAAACATAAAACAAAAAAAAAAAAACATAGAGAAAAACAAAAAACAAAAACCTGGGTCTTCTAAAATATTAATGAAATCGATAAACCAATGGCAGATCTAACAAAAGAAAAGAAAGAGAAGATCCAAATCACAAGAATTGTAAATGAAAAGGATGTCATCACAACAGAAACAATGGAAATAAAAAAGATACTGACAGAATATTATGAAAAACTGTACTCCAATAGATTTGAGAACCTAGAAGAGATGGAGAAGTTTCTAGAATCACAAGACCTATCTAAACTATCCCACTCAGAGATAGAACACTTGAACAGATCTATAACAAAAGAAGAAATTGAACAGGTCAAAAAAAAAAATTTTCCCACAAAGAACAGTCCTGGCCCTGATGGCTTCACTCGAGAATTTTACCAAATATTCAGAAAAGAGTTGACACCTATGATACTCAAGCTATTCCAGAACATAGAAAAAGATGGAATACTCCCAAACTCATTTTATGAAGCAAGCATAACACTAATACCAAAACCAGGGAAAGACAACACTAGAAAGGAAAATTACAGACCAATATCACTCATGAACACAGATCCAAAAATCTTTAACAAAATCTTGGCCAACAGAATCCAACAACATATCAAAAAATTAATACACCCTGACCAAGTGGGATTCATACCAGGTTTACAAGGGTAGGTCAACATCAGAAAAACAATCAATGTAATCCACCACATAAACAAAACAAAGCAAAAGAATCATACGATTATATCAATCAATGTAGAAAAGGCAATTGATAAAATCCAACAGCCATTCCTGTTCAGAACTCTCAGCAAAATCAGAACAGAAGGAAAATTCCTCAACATAATAAAGGCTATATATGCACAGCCCGTGGACAACATCTTTATTAATGAAGAAAGACTCAAGGCATTCCACTTGAACAGGAACAAGAAAGGGATGCCCTCTATCAGTACTTCTTTTTAACATTGTATTGGAAGTCCTGGCCAGGGCAATAAGGCAAGAAAGAGAAATAAAAGACATACAAATTGGCAAAGAAGAACTAAAACTATCTCTATTTGCAAATGATATGATCCTGTACATAGAAAACCCAAGGGACTCAATTAAAAAAAAAAACTACTGGAACTAATAGAGAGGTTCAGCAAAGTGGCAGGATACAAGGTCAACATACAAAAATCAGTTGGATTCCTCTGTAACAACAAAGAGTCCTATGAAAAAGAAATAAGGGAAACAATATCATTTACTATAGCTACTAAAAAGATAAAATATCTACGAATAAACCTCACCAGAGACA
>NW_006928601.1:5133-5651 GCF_000298275.1 Orycteropus afer afer
TTTTTTAAGGACATGGAAAAACTAATTACTAATATCATATGAAAGGAAAGACCTCAGATAAGCAAAGCACTTCTCAAGAAGAAAAACAAAGTGGGAGGTCTCACACTTCCAGATCTTAAGAACTATTATATAGCCACAGTAGTCAAAACAGCATGGTATTGGTACAATGATAGACAGATAGACCAATGGAACAGAGTCAAAAGTCCAGATATAGACCCATCCATCTATGGACAACTGATCTTTGGCAAAGGTCTAAAACCCATTAAATGGGGAAGAGACAGCCTCTTTAACAAATGGTACTGGCAAAATTGGATATCCACATGTAGAAAAATGAAACAAGACCCATACCTCACCCCATACACAAAAACAAACTCAACCTGGACCAAAGACTTAAATGTAAAACCCAAAACTATAAAATTCATGAAAGATAAAATAGGGGCAAATCTGGGAGCCCTAATTTATGGCATAAATAGACTATCAAGCATAACCCAGAATGTGCAGGAGATAGAAGAGAAGCT
>NW_006928602.1:0-600 GCF_000298275.1 Orycteropus afer afer
CAAAGAGGGACAGGTCAACTAGAAAAAAACTCAAAAAAGATACAGAAGAACTCAACAATACAATCAACTAACTTGACCTCATAGATATTACAGAGCATTCCACCCAACACAATTCACATTCTTCTCCAGTGCACATGGATCCTTCTCCAGAACAGAGCATATATTAGGACATAAAATAAGCCTCAATAAATTCAAAAGCATTGGAATACCACAAAGCATCTTCTCAGACCACAATGCAATAAAATTAGAAATTAATAAGAAGAAGATCAAAGAAAAAACATCAAACTTGGAAGCTGAACAAGACACTGCTCAAAAACTACTGGGTAATAGAACAAATAAAAACAGAAATAAAAATTTCCTAGAAACAAATAAGAATGAAGATACATCATACCAATACCTATGGGACACAGCAAAAGTAGTACTCAGAGGACAGTTTATAGTAATAAATGCATACATCAAAAAAGAGGAAAGAAATGAAATCAACTTTTTAACTCATCAATTCCAACAACTAGAAAAAGAACAACAAAATAACCCTCTAGTGTCTAGAAGCAAGGAAATAATAAAGATCAGAGCAGAAATAAATGAAACAGAAAAAAAAAA
>NW_006928602.1:1865-3908 GCF_000298275.1 Orycteropus afer afer
GGAAACAATACCATTTACAATAGCTACTAAAAAGATAAAATATCTAGGAATAAACCTCACTAGAGACACAAAAGACCTATACAAAGAAAACTATAATACACTACTACAAGAGACAACAAGGACACTACATAAATGAAAGAATCTGCCTTGTTCACGGATAGGTAGATTGAATATTGTAAAAATGTCAATACTACCTAAAGCAATCTACACATTTAACAGAATCCCAATCCAGATACCAACAAAAATTTTTAAGGACATGGAAAACCAATTACTAACTTCAGGGACCTCAGGAGCAGCAAGATATCCAGGTAAAAAGGGGCGGGAGCCAAGGCTAGGCCTCAAGCCTACTAGAATCAGGAAAGGGAGGGACCAGGAGTGGCCTCGGCACCTCAGAAGTGGCAGGATATCCAGGTAAAAAGGAGCAGAAAGCAAAGCTAGACCCAAAGGTCCCTAGAGCCAGAAAAGGGAGGGACCAGGACAAGCCTTGTGGACATCAGGAGCAGCAGGATATCCAGGTAAAAGAGGTGGGAGGTAAGACAGGACCCAAGCCCCCTAGAGCCAGGAAAGGGAGGGACCAGGAATGGCCAGGGACCACAGAGTGGCAGGTTTCAGGTAGGAATTAGGTAAGAGGAGGGTGCAGAGTTTTCCAACAGCTAAGGAAGACAAACTTGTCTGTCAGTTTGTCATCCTGTGAGGCTTGTACATTGCTGTGAGGCTTGAGAGTATGCCACTAGTGTTTCAGAGGCCAGCAGAGTTGCACATGGTGCACAGGTTTCAATGCAGTTTACAGATTAAGACAGACGAGGAAGAAGGAGGAGCACCCACTTCTCAAAAATTGGCCAGGGAAAACATTATGAATAGCAGAGAAACACTGTCTGATATATTACTGAGCAATTTTATGAATAGCTTGGAAATATTGTCCAACACAGTGCAGGAAAACTAGCCCCTTGGGTTGGAAGGCACTCAAAATAGGACGGGAAAAGAGCTTCCTCATTAGAGTAAAACCAACCTTACTGATATGGATAAAGTAAGTCTTTCAGGACCGCCATGTGTTGACATAGCATGAATCAAATTGAGGAGAAACAGGTGCAAACATCCATTAATAATCAGAACATGGAATGTATGAAGTATGAATCTAGGAAAATTGAAAGTTGTCAAAAATGAAATGGAGCACGTAAAGATTGATAGTCTAGGCATTACTGAGCTGAAATGGACCAGTTTTGGCCATTTTGAATCAGACAACCATATAATCTACTATACCAGGAATGACAAATTGAAGAGGAATGGCATGCCATTCATCATCACAAAAGACATTTCAAGATCTGTCCTGAAGTACAATGCTGTCAGTGATAAGATAATATCCATACGCCTACAAGGAAGACCAGTTAATATGTCTATTATTCAAATTTATGCATGGACCACCAAAGCAAAAGATGAGAAAATTGATGATTTTTATCAACTGCAGTCTGAAATTGACCAAACATGCAATCAACATGTGTTGCTTATCACTGGTGATTGGAATGCAAAAGTTGGAAACAGAAGAAAAACCGGTAGTTGGAAAATTTGGCCTTGGTGACAGAAATAATGCTGGAGATCACATGACAGAATTTTGCAAGACCAACGACTTATTCATTGCAAATACATTTTTTCAACAACAAAAACGGTGGCTACACACGTAGACTTAACCAGATGGAGTACACAGGAATCAGATTGACTACATTTGTGGCAACAGGCAAAGGAAAAGCTCAATATCTTCAGCCAAAACCAGTCAGGAGCTGATTGTGGAACAGACCATCAACTGCTCATATGCAAGTTCAACTTGAAGTTGAAGACAATTAAAACAAGTCCACAAAGCCAAAATATGATCTTGAATATATCCCTCCTGAATTTACAGACCATCTGAAGAACAGATTTGATGCATTGAACACCAATGACCGAAAATCAGAGGAATTGTGTGATGACATCAAGAGCATCATCCATGAAGAAAACAAGAGTTCACTAAAAATGAGAGAAAGAAAGAAAAGATCAAAATGGATGTCAGAA
>NW_006928602.1:5238-5757 GCF_000298275.1 Orycteropus afer afer
GGAAGT
Source organism: Orycteropus afer afer (assembly GCF_000298275.1). Taxonomy (NCBI): domain Eukaryota; kingdom Metazoa; phylum Chordata; class Mammalia; order Tubulidentata; family Orycteropodidae; genus Orycteropus; species Orycteropus afer. The sequence goes on from NW_006928602.1 coordinate 5,245, forward strand.
AGATTGCCCATTCTTCTTTCCGAGGAGTGGATAGTGGGTTTGAACCGCCAGCCTTCTGGTTAGCAGTCAAGTGCCTTAGGCACTATGCTACCAGATGACGTTTAGCACTGGGTAAATCGGCTGGAAAGGACCTCTTTCAAGTGGTGAGGAGCAAAGATGTTTCCTTGAGGACTAAGGTGTGCCTAAGGACTAAGGACACAAGCCATGGTATTTTAAATTGCCTCATATGCATGTGAGAGCTGGACAATAAATAAGGAAGACTGAAGAAGAGTTGATGTTTTTGAGTTGCGGTGTTGGCAAAGAATGCTGAAAGTGCCATGGACTGCTAAAAGAACTAACAGGTCTGTCCTGGAGGAAGTGCAGCCAGAATGCTCCTTGGAGGAGAGAATGGCCAGACTTCATCTCACCTACTTTGGTCATGTTTTCAGAAGGGACTATTCCCTGGAGAAGGATGGCTTGGTAAGGTGGAGTGTCAATGAAAGAAGGGAAGGCCCTCAATGAAGTGGATTGACA
>NW_006928603.1:0-477 GCF_000298275.1 Orycteropus afer afer
TTAGGAGATTTCCAGATAAGCAGAAACTAAGGGAATTTGTTAAAACCAGACCAACCTTACAAGAGATACTAAAGAGAGTCCTTTGAACAGAGAACTAAAAATAGCAAATAACAACCGACCATTAATACACAGGATGACATAAACCAGAAACCACAGATATGGACATAACCAAAGTAAAATAAGCTTACAAGATTGTAAACAGGGAACTAGAGACATCATTTGGCAAGTGAGGACAATTACAGACCAAAAAGATGGACTATACTGTGTAGTTACAGAACTTCTGAATGGTGAGGAAATCAAGAGAGTTGCAAGACAGAATGGACTGTTCTAATCTCAGGGAGAAAATTATAAATCACAGGGTAACCTCAAAGAAAAACAATAAACCTTCACATCACAATAAAAAAGAAGACAAGCACAAATATTCGGCAAATAGTAAAACAACAGCAACAAAGGAAATGATAACACAATTCATAAACA
>NW_006928603.1:1136-4650 GCF_000298275.1 Orycteropus afer afer
ATAAAGCAAGCCTTCATAAATTTAAAAACATGGAAATACTGCAAAGCATCTTCTCAGATCATAATGCTATCAAATTAGAAATCAACAATAGGAAGATCAATGGAAAAAGAGTAAACACATGGAAACTGAACAACACCCTCCTTAAGAAAGACTGGGTAAGAGAAGACATAAAAATTGAAATTCAAAAATTCCTTGGATCAAATGAGAATGAAAACACAACATACCAAAATCTTTGGGACACAGCAAAAGCAGTTATCAGAGGCCAATTTATAACAATAAATGCACACATCAAAAAAGAAGAAAAAGCAAAAATCAACACTTTAAATGAAAATCTCCGACACTTAGAAAAAGAACATCAAGAAAAGCTTACAGTCACCAGAAGAAAGGAAATAATAAAGATTTGAGCAGAAATCAATGAAACAGAAAATAGAAGGGCTATAGAAAAAATCAATAAGACCAGAAGTTGTTTTTTTAAGAAGATCAATAAAATTAACAAACCACTGGTAAATTTAACAAAGAAAAAGAGGGAGAGAATACAAATAACACGAATAAGAAATGAAATGGGTGACATCACAATAGAACCAACTGAAATAAAAAAGATAATATCAGGATATTATTAAGAACTGTACTCCAACAAATTTAAAAATCTGGAAGAAATGAGAAGATTTCTAGAAACACACCACTTACCTAAACTAACACAGACTGATGTGGGAAAGTTGAACAGATCCATAAGAAAAGAAGAAACTGAACAGGTCATCAAAAATTTACCAACAAAAAAAAGTCCTGGCCCAGACGGTTTCACAGGAGAGTTCTACCAAACATTCAGAGAAGAACTGATACTAATCCTATTCAAATTATTCTAAAACACAGAAAGGGATGGAATCCTCCCTAACTCAAGTAAATGGCTCATGCAGTTGAAGAGTCTGGCAAGTCCCAAGTCTGTGGGTCAAATGTCAAGGTGCATGCTTCTCCTGACTCCCACAGTTGCCAAGGCTGACAAACCCAAGCTTGATAAGCAATATAGCAGACTGCTGGTTTCTGAAATTGATAAATCCAAGATCAGCAGGTAAAATGGCAGATTGTTGACTCTCATGTTGCCAAGGCAACAATCCCAAGGTTGGCAGGCAATACAGAAAACCACTAGTTCAAGTCCAGGAACCAGAGATGATGATGAGCCAGATATAGGATCTAGATCCAACAGAAGACCAGAGACTTTTCTGTATGTACTGAGAGCAGCCCACACTCCAAAGGAGACTCTCTTTCAAGTGACTAACCGCTCATAGGAGCTCTGCTAGCATAGTGCCTAAGGCACTTGACTGCTAACCAGAAGGCTAGCGGTTCAAACCCACCAGCCACTCCTCGTAAGGAAGGTTGGGCAATCCTACTTCCTTAGTGATACTGCCTCGGAAACCCAAGGAGGGGTCGCTATGAGTCGGGGCCGACTCGATGGCAAATAACAACAACAACAACAACAACCGCTCATAGCAGATTTCATAATGAAGGTGATTAGATTATTTCAGATCTAATCATGAGGGACGACTACATCATAACTGCTAAACCAGTTAGAATCATGGCCCAGCCAAGTTGACATGCAATGTTAACTATCACAACATGAATGAAGGAAAAAAAAAAATCCCTACCAAAATATTAGCAAATTAAATCCAGAATATATAAAAAGTACTCCATGACCAATGGCATTGATCTCAGGAATGCAAGGCTGGTTCAACCTTCAAATATCAATCAATGTAAGGCAACATATTAACCAACTAAAAAATAAAATATGTATATAGAAAAAGGATTTGATAAAATTCAGTGTCCATTCGTGATAAAACCACTCAGCAGACTAGGAGTAGAAGGAAACTTTCTTAACTTGATAAAAGGCATCGACAAAAACCCTACAGGTAACATCATACTTAATAATAAAAGATTGAATGCTTTCTACCTCAGAAGAGGAACAAGGCAAGAATATCTTCTTTTACCATGCCTACTTAACATCATACTAGAAATCCTCGCCATTTCGGTGGCATACTACAAGGAAATACAAAACATACAGATGTGGTGTGTCACCTCCATTCACAAATGACAGATACAGCTACATAGAAACCCCTAAAGAATCTACACAAAAGCTCTCAGAACTAACAAATGAGTTTAGTAAAATCTTAGGATACAACATCAGTGCACACAAATGAATGATATTTCTATATACTTGCACTAAATAATTAGAACTCAAAATTAAAATAACATTTTTATAGTAGTGTGAAAATGAAAAAAGCAGATATAAATATTAAAAGTTTATATAGAACTGTATGCAGAAAATTAAAAACATTGAAGAATATATTAAAGAGATCTATATAAATGGTGAAATAACCTGTGTTCGTGGATTATAAAATTCATCTTAACAGAGGTCAATTCTCTTCAATTTGATATGGAGATTCAATGCAATCTCAATCAAAATTCCTACAGCCTTTTATATGGATATTGATATATTAATTTTAAAATTTATATGAAAAGGCAAAGGAACTAGAATTGTCAAAACAAGTTTGGAATACTCACACTATCTGCTTTTAAGTGTTACTTCAATGCTACAATAATCAAGACAATGTGGCAATGGAGAAAAGACAGACACATAGATCAATGGAACAGAATATAAAAAAACAGAAATAAACCCACACAAATACAATCAACAGATTTTTGAGAGCGATGCAAATTCAATTTAATAGAGAGAATACAGTCTTTTTGAACAAACAGTACTAGAACTATGCAACAAAAAAAATGGACTTCAGCCTCTATCTCACATCTCATAAAAAAATTAACTCAAAATGGATCATAGACTTAAATATAGAATATAAAACTTCTCAAAGAAAACATAAAAGAAAATGTTCATGACCTTGAGTTAGGCCAGTGGTTCTGACCTGGGTGCCATATGGTGAAGTCTGGAATATTTTTGATTGTCATGATGTTACAGGCATCTAGTGAGGAAAGGCCAGGGATATTACTAAATATCCTACAATGCACAAGATAAGACCCCACAACAAAGAAGTATCAAGATCAAAATGTCTATAGTGCTGCTGTTAAGAAATCTTGGGTTAGGTAAAGAGTTTTAGATATGACACCAAATCATAATAAATTGGATTGTACTGAAATTAAAAATTTCTGCTCTACAAAAAACTTTTATACTATGAGAGAACAAATAGTCAAGCTACAGACTAGGAGAAATATTTAAAAATTACATTTCTGGCCAAGGACTTGTATCCTATAAGATACAAGAACTCATAAACACCCAAACAGTAAGAAAACATACAATCCAATTTTAAAAATAGGCAAAAGATCTAAATAGATACTTTACCAAGGAACATGTTTAGATGGAAATAAGAATTTTAAAAAAGGGTTCAACATTATTAATTTCTAGGAAAATACAAATTAAAACCACAATGAGATATTGTAACTTGTCTCTGCAAATATCTGAAAGTTAAACACCTGGCAATACCAAGTGCTGGCAAGGATGTGGAGCAAA
>NW_006928603.1:4890-5998 GCF_000298275.1 Orycteropus afer afer
ATCTATACAACAGATTGCTTCCAGCAATCAAAAGAATCAAACACACTACATGGATGAATCTTTCATGGATTTTGTGCAATGAAAGCAGCAGACCCAAAAAGCTATACACTGTTTGATTCTATTCACATGATACTCTGGAAAATACAAACTATAAAGAGGAAAAAGATCAGTAGTTGACAGATCAGAAGTAGGGGATCAGGTTGTCTATAAAAAGGTATCATGGGGAAATTTTAAGATGATGGAAATGTTGTGTATAGAATTGTGGTGGTGGATAATATGACCCTATACATTTGACAAAATTAATAGAACTGTATATCCCAAAAATGAATTTTTGAATTTTACTGCAAGTAAATTAAAACAAGCAAATAAACCAGAATGTGGGAGAAAAGATGGAATTCAAACTGTGAAAAATGCATTTAACTATATCACAAATTAATCACACAACCACGCTGAAGGGGGTGGGGAAGAAAGGAGTTGACCCAAAAGTAACTTTGGAAAATAGTGCACTTGACTACTAACCAGAAGGCTGGAGGTTCAAACCTACCAGCCACTCCTCAGAAGGAAGATGGGGCAATCTACTTCCGTAGTGATACTGCCTTGGAAACACAAGGAATGGTCGCTATGAGTTGGGTCCAACTTGACAGCACATAACAACAACAACAACAACAACATAAGGCTAAGGTACTGTACACAAACATTGTACTTTAGGGATGTGGGTTAAGAATTCTGACATGACTTTATTTTCTATACTTGGGTTGAGAAAATAGAAAAATATACTGTACATAATGAGAAGGAAGTTTCTCACTATAGGAAAAATCAGTTATAAAGAAGATGTGGAAGGGTAGAATTAATTCTGTGGTTCTTGATGAGATTCAGAGGTATCATCAGTATGGACTTATGTTGTATGCACTTTTAATCGTATATTTAATGATACACACACACACACACACACACACACACACTTGGGAGCTCTGGTAGCATAGTGGCTAAGACACTTGCCTGCTAACCAGATGGCTGGCGGTTCAAACCCCCCAGCCACTCCTCGGAAGGAAGGTTGCGCAATTCTATTTCTGTAGTGATACAGAAGTTGTTGTTGTCATGTGCCGTC
>NW_006928604.1:0-1661 GCF_000298275.1 Orycteropus afer afer
ACAACTTTGCTTGCTGAAAGTGAGGATGACTTGAGGCACTTACTGATGAAGATTGAGGAACACAGTCTGCAGTATGGATTACACCTCAGTATAAAGAAAACAAAAATCCTCACAACTGGAACTATAAGCAGCAGCATGATAAATGGAGAAAAGATTGAAGTTGTCAGAGACTTCAAATTGCTTGGTTCTACAATTGATGCCAATGGAAGCAGCAGTCAGGACATGAGATGATGTACAGCAGTGGGCAGATTGGCTGCAAAGGACCTCTTTAAGTGCTGAAGAGCAAAAATGTCTCCTTGAGGACTAAGGTGCTCCTGACCCATGATATTTTCAAACGCCTCATATGCATGTGAGAGCTGGACAATGAATAAGGAAGACCAAAGACTTGATGCTTTTGAGCTGCGGTGTTGGAGAAGAATGCTGAAAGTACTATGGACTGCTAAAATATCTAACAAATCTGTCCTGGAGGAAGTGCAGCCAGAATGCTCCTTGGAAGCAAGAATGGCCAGACTTCATGTCACCTACTTTGGTCATGTTGCAGAAGGGACCATTCCCTGGAGAAAGATGTCATACTTGGCAAGGTAGAGGGTCAACGAAAGAGGGGAAGGCCCTCAACAAGATGGATTGACATTGTGGCTGTGGCGATGGGCTCAAGTACAGCAAGGATCACGGAGCTGGTGCGGGACCAGGCAGTGTTTTGTTCTGCTATGCACAGGGTTCCTATGAGTTGGAAACAACTTGATGGTACCTAACAACAACGACGACAACAACAAACCCAGGCTCTGCAGCTGCCTCATAATTTCAGAAGTATTAATTAAGTATTACTGTATGGTAGGCAGGAGCTCTGGTATCACAGTGGTTAAGAGCTCAGCTGCTAACTGGAAGGATAGAGGTTCAAACCAACCAGCCTCTGTGAGAAAAAGTTGCAGCAGTCTGCTTCCATAAAGACACATTTTTTTAAAAATGCCTTTAAGTTGGAATTCATAGCAACTCTGTAGGACAGAGAAGACCTGTCCATAGGGTCTCCAAAGCTATAATCTCTACAGAAGCAAAGCACAAACCAAGCCCTCTGCCATTGAGTTGGTTCCAACTCACAGCACCCCTAGAGCACCAAGCAGAACCGCACCATAGGGCTTCCAAAGCTGTGATCTTTGCACAAGGAGAAAACTACACCTTTCTCCCCAAGAGTAGCTGGTGAGTATGAACCCAGTGTGTCGATTAACAGGCAGCTGCTTAACCATGGTGCCACCAGTGCTCCTTAGTCTGAGAAAACAGAGAATAAATACAATAAAGAAGTAAAATGCAGAGGATCTAACACAGAGGACTAGGCAAATATACCATCCAGACTCTACACCAAAGACCCCAGAGACCAAGTAACAGATATGGATTTCAATCCTGGAAGCCAGAGCTCCAAAGGCAAGGATATAGAAGTGGATCAAACACTGATTAGGGGAAGAGAGTAAATGAACATGGTAAACAGGAGGAATAAGGAGCAGTAAACTGCCAACTCAGCACAGCACGGCCATTTTGAATGACTGCAAGCAGTGTTCTGATTGAGGGAGAAACCGGGTAACCAGCTCTGCTGGCCCAGCGTTGCACCGACACTCACACTGGTGACCAGGGAGTCAGGAGCCAGTGACCCTGCACAGCTACTCCACCAC
>NW_006928604.1:2408-3378 GCF_000298275.1 Orycteropus afer afer
AACAGAGAGGAAGAACTGAAGCCCAAGCTTGAGGGGCCTTCACCCACCCTCTAGAGCCGGCACTCTGAATTTGGAATTCTAGTCTCCTAAACTGTAAGAGAATAAATGCCTGTTTGTTAATCCATCCACTTGTGGAATTTCTTTATAGCAGCACTAGAGAACCAAGACTGAATATGAAAATGGCTCTTGAAAAAAAAAACAAAAAATTACCTACAAAGGAGAACCATTAAGACTAAGCACTGATTTCTTAGCAGAAACCATTCAGGCAAGAAACCAATGGGATGACATATACAAAACATTGAAAGGAAAAAATTGCCAACCAAGAATTATATATCCAGAAAAATTGTCCTTCAAATACAACATCAAACTTAGGACATTTCCAGATAAATAGAAATTAAGGAAATCTGTAAAATCAGACCAACCTTACAAGAAATGCTAAAGGGAGTCCTTCAAACAGAACCAACAGTGCCAGACAACAACCTGAGATTAAGACACAAGACATCAATCCAAATACAGAAGTATTAAAAAATGAAATAAATACACAAGATTGAAAATAAGAGACCAGAGACATCAATTTGTAAATAGTGACAACTACAAGCAAAAAGAGTGAAGAAGTAATGTAGTCACACAACTTCCAAATGGAGAGGAAGTCAAGATGATATAAAGATAGAATGGACTGTCTTAAACTTTAGAACATAATAATAAATTACAGAGTAATGTCAAAGAAAATTAAATTTTATCACCAAAATAAAAAAGAAGAAAATCATAAAGACTGTTGTTGTTGATAGTTGCTGTCTGGTTGGCTCCAACACACAGCAACCCCATGTATAACAGAACAAAACACTGCCAGGGCCTGCACCAGAATCACAATCCCTGCTACACCTGAGCCCATTGTTGTAGCCACTGTCAGTCCATCTCGTTGAGGGCCTTCTCCTTTTTCATTGCTCCTCCACTTTACCACCCGTTTTAC
>NW_006928604.1:5789-6404 GCF_000298275.1 Orycteropus afer afer
CATTAAAGATATGAGAAAGAAAAAAAAGACCAAAATGGATGTCAGAAGAGACTCTGAAACTTGCCCTTGAGTGACAAGTAGCTAAAGCAAATGGAAGAAATGACAAGATCAAAGAGATGAACAGAAGATTTCAAAGAGCAGCTCGAGCAAACAAAGCCAATTACTGTAATGAAATGTGCAAAGACCTGGAGTTAGAAAACCAAAATGGAAGAACACACTTGGCATTTCTCAAGCTGAAAGAACTGAGGAAAAAATTAAGCTTTGAGTGGCAATATTGAAAGATTCTATGGGAAAAAGATCGAATGAGGCAGGAAGCATCAAAAGAAGATGGAAGGAATACACAGACTCACTGTACCAAAAAGAACTGGTCGATGTTCATCCATTTCAGGAGGTGGCATATGTTCAAAAACCAATGGTACTGAAGGAAGAAGTTGAAGCAGCACTGAAAGAACTGGCCAAGAACAAGGCTCCAGGAATTGATGGAATACCCATTGAGATGTTTCAACAAATGGATGCTGCACTGGAGACACTCACTCGGTTATCCCAAGAGATTTGAAAGACCTGGCCGACTGACTGGAAGAGATCCATATTTGTACCCATTACAAAGAAAGGTGA
>NW_006928604.1:6504-7124 GCF_000298275.1 Orycteropus afer afer
CATTAAAGATATGAGAAAGAAAAAAAAGACCAAAATGGATGTCAGAAGAGACTCTGAAACTTGCCCTTGAGTGACAAGTAGCTAAAGCAAATGGATGAAATGACAAGATCAAAGAGATGAACAGAAGATTTCAAAGAGCAGCTCGAGCCGAGCAAACAAAGCCAATTACTGTAATGAAATGTGCAAAGACCTAGAGTTAGAAAACCAAAAGGGAAGAACACACTTGGCATTTCTCAAGCTGAAAGAACTGAGGAAAAAAATAAGCTTTGAGTGGCAATATTGAAAGATTCTATGGGCAAAAGATCGAATGAGGCAGGAAGCATCAAAAGAAGATGGAAGGAATACACAGACTCACTATACCAAAAAGAACTGGTCGATGTTCATCCATTTCAGGAGGTGGCATATGTTCAAAAACCAATGGTACTGAAGGAAGAAGTCGAAGCAGCACTGAAAGAACTGGCCAAGAACAAGGCTCCAGGAATTGACGGAATACCCATTGAGATGTTTCAACAAATGGATGCTGCGCTGGAGACACTCACTCGGTTATCCCAAGAGATTTGAAAGACCTGGCCGACTGACTGGAAGAGATCCATATTTGTACCCATTACAAAGAAAGGTGA
>NW_006928605.1:0-1814 GCF_000298275.1 Orycteropus afer afer
GCCATTCCTCTTTAAACTGTTGTTCCCAGTATAGTAGATCATATGGTTGTCTGATTCGAAATGGCCAAAACCAGTCCATGTCAGCTCACTAATGCCTAGGATATCAATCTTTATGTGTTCCATTTCATTTTTGACAACTTCCAGTTTTCCTAGATTCATACTTCATACTTCCATGTTCCGATTATTAATGGATGTTTGCCGCTGTTTCTCCTCAATTCGAGTGGTGCCACATTAGCAAATGGAGGTCTCGAAAGCTTTACTTTATCCGTATGAGTAAGGCTGATTTTACTCTGATAGTGCAGCTCTTTCCCAGTCCTAGTTTGAGAGATTTCTAAGCTAAGGGACTCATCTTGCTCCTCTGTATTGGACAATGTTTCTGGACTATTCATAAAGTTGTGCAGTAATGTATCAGACAGTGTTTCTCTGCTATTCATAAGGTTTTCCCTGGTCAATTCTTTGAGAAGTGGATGTCCTCCTCCTTCTTCCTAGTCAGTCTCAGTCTGCAATCCGGGCTGATACGTATGCAACAGGTGCACCCCATTGGGTTTGGAACACCAGTGGCACAGTCTCAAGACTCACAGCAACATGTCACCACAGTAGGACAAACTGACAGACAAGATTGTCTCCCTTAGCTGTTGGAAACCCCTCCAACCACCCTTACCTGGATCCCTGCACCTAACTCCTTGATCTGTTCCAGTCCCCTTTACCTTTTCTGTCCTCTCCCTGCCTCCTGCCTCACTGCTTGTGGTGGGTGGCCTGGGTTCCCTCTCCTCACCTGGATCCCTGTGACTGACTCCTTGATCTCTTCCTATCCCTTTTGCCTTTTCTGTCCTCTCCCTTTCTTCCCACCTCGCTGCCTGTTTTTAGGTCCCTGGAATCCAAATGAGCTGCCCTATATATATATATTAGAGCCCCTAAATTTGTCCCTAGTTTTTCCTTGAGGAACTTTATAACTTTAGGTATCACATTTAAGTCTTTGATCCATCTGGAGTTAGTTTTTGTGTATGATGTGAGGTACAGATCTTATATCATTTTTCTGCAGATGGATATCCAACTTTGCCAGCACCATTTATTAAGCAGACATTCTCTTCCTCATTTAATGGATTTGTCAACGATCAGCTGACCATAGGTTGATGGATCTATTTCTGGGTTCTCAATTCTATTCCATCACTCTATGTGTCTGTCATTATATCAATACCAGGCAGTTTTGACTACTGTGGCTGTATAGTAGGTTGTGAGATCTGGCAGTGTGAGACCTCCTACTTTGTTCTTCTTCAATAGTGCTTTGCTTATCAGAGGTCTCTTTCCTTTCCATATAAAGTTAGTGATTGGTTTTTCCACATTCTTAAAGAATGTTGATGGGATCTGGATTGGGATTGCATTGAATGTGTAGATTGCTTTGGGTAGAACTGACATTTTCACAGTGTTCGATCTTCCTGTCCACGAGCATGGTATGTTCTTCTATTTATGTAGGTCTCTTATGGTTTCTTGAAGTAGTGTTTTATAGTTTTCTTTGTACAGGTCTTCTGTGTCCCTGGAAGATTTATTCCCAAGTATCTTATTTTTTTGGTAGCTATTGTAAATGGTATTGATTTCCTTATATCTTTTTCAGCAATTTCTTTGCTTGTGTGGAGGAATCCAGCTGATTTTCAGATGTTGCTCTTGTCTCCTGCCATGATGATAAATCTCTCAATTAGTTCCAGTAGATTTTTGACTGAGTCTCGGGTTTTCTAGGCATAGGATCATATCATCAGCAAATAAGGATAGTTTGACTTCTTCCTTACCAATTTTATATCCCTTTCTTGCCTTATTGC
>NW_006928605.1:2469-3958 GCF_000298275.1 Orycteropus afer afer
GTGTTAGTTTAGGTAAGTGGTGTGTTTCTAGAAATCTGTCCATTTCTTCCAGATTTTCAAATTTGTTGGAGTAAAGTTCTTCATAGTATCCTGATACTATCCTTTTTATTTTAGTTTGTTCTGTTGTGATGTTGGCCATTTCATTTCTTATTCATGTTATTTGTATTCTCTCCCTCTTTTCCTCTGTTAAATTTGTCAGTGGTTTATCAATTTTATTAATCTTTTCAAAAAACCAACTTCTAGTCGTTATTTTTTTCTATTGCCCTTCTAGTTTCTGTTTCATTGATTTCTGTTCAAATTTTTATTATTTCCTTTCTTCTGGTGACTGCAGGCTTTTCTTGGTCTTTTTCTAATTGTTGAAGATGTGGGTTTAAAGTGTTGATTTTGGCTCTTTCTTCTTTTTTTGATGTGTGCAGTTATTACTATAAGTTGGCCTCTGATCACTGCTTTTGCTGTGTTCCAAAGATTTTGATATGTTGTGTTTTCATTCTCATTTGATTCAAGGAATTTTTTATTTTCATTTTTTATTAATTCTCTTACCCAGTCTTTCTTAAGAAGAGTGTTGTTCAGTTTCCATGTGTTTGCTCTTTTTATATTGATTTTCCTATAGTTGATTTCTAATTTGATAGCATTGTGATCTGAAAGGATGCTTTGCAGTATTTCAATGTTTTAAAATTTATTAAGGCTTGCCTTATGTCTAACATATGGTCTATCATGGAGTATGTTCCATGTGCACTGGAAAAGACTGTATATTGTGCTGTTGTTGGGTGAAGTGCTCTGTAGATGTCTATAAGGTCAGGTTGGTGAATTGTATTGTTTAGCTCTTCTGCATCTTTGTTGAGTTTCTTTCCAGTTGTTCTATCTTTCATTGAATGTGGTAAATTAAAGTCTCCCACTATGACTGTGGAGTCATCTATTTGGCTTTTCAACTCTTCTAAAGTCTGATTTACTATAAGTTGACCTCTGATCACTGCTTTTGCTGTGTCCCAAAGATTTTGTTATGTGGTGTATGGGGCTCTTTCATTGGGTCCATAGAGATTTATTATGTTATATCTTCTTGTTCAATTGATCCTTTAATCATTATATAATGTCCTTCCTTGGTTCTTATGGTGGTTTTTGTCTTAAAATCAATTTTATCAGAAATTAATATTTCCACACCTGCTCTTTTTTGGTCACCATTTGCTTGATAGATCTTTTTCCAACCTTTGATTTTTAGTCAATTTTTGTCTTTGTCTCTAAGGTGTGTCTCTTGTAGACAGCACACTGATGGGTTATGTTTTCTTATCCAGTCTGCAACTCTCCATCTCTTCAGTGGTGCATTTAGTCCATTAACATTTGGTGTAATTATCAACAAGTGTGAATTGGTTGCTGTCATTTTCTTATGTGTTTTTTCATGGTGTTTCTAGTTTCTTTGCTCCATCTAACTTTCCGTGCTGAGCTCATTGTGTTTATGAATCATGTTATCATTTCCTTTGTTGCTATTGTTTTA
>NW_006928605.1:4810-5803 GCF_000298275.1 Orycteropus afer afer
GTTATTCCTTTTGATGGTATCCCACATGCACCTTAGGCTTCATTTTGTTTTGATTTTTTTTCTGATTGATCCCTTTCCAAAGAAGTATTCAGGTATTTGTCTTCAACCTCATTAATTCTGTCCTCCTTCGATTCAATTCTACTCCTTTGCCCTTTCAATGTGTTATCTATTTCTGACAATTTAGTATTAATCTTCTGGATTTCTATCTGTAGATTTTGTGTCATTTCTAATTTTTTATTTATTTTGTCATTCTGTTCTTATATTTTCTTCCAAAATTGCTCTAGGGTTTTGTCTGTTTTTTCCTTGATCTGTCTCTCAATCCTTTGAAAATACCTAAATATATATTTTTAAAAAATTCCTTATCAGGATATTCTAATGCTACTTCTTCTTCAGGGATGTGTTTTGGGTCTGTATCCTGCTCCCTTGTTTCTACCACTTGATCTTGCTTCTTTGTTTGGACTGTGATGGTCTCTTCTCTCCAAGATATGGTGATGGTGTTGTATTTAGATCTCTGTTAACTGTTTGTGAAGAACTTCTAAGGGTGAGTCAGGCTCTTCTTGGTGGTTGTTTATTGTTGGCTAGTTGGTGGAGAAAGAAGTGGTGGCTCTCACTCAGTAAGTGAAGTTGCAGGAGGTGTGGGTGTTGTTTTGTTGTATTGGCACTGTTGCTGTCTTCCACTCAGACAAAAACAACAATCGCATAACCATCAAAAAAATAAAAGCAAGTGGACAATAAATACACTGTCTAAACACACAGGAATTATAACCAAAAAAGAAAGGGGAAAAAAAAAACCCTGCAATATCTAAGAAGAGTGCAATAAGAGAAAAAAGGTAGAATAGGAGAATAATGAAGAAAAAAATGCAAAAAAGAAAAAGAAGAAGAACAAGGAATAGGGTTAACACAAGAAAGAATAAAATAGAAACCAGGAACAGGGAAGAGAGAAAAAGCTGAAAACTAGAAACTAGAACCTGAGAAGAGAAGAATAAGTAACAA
>NW_006928606.1:0-5801 GCF_000298275.1 Orycteropus afer afer
GGAAGGGAGCTGTTGCATTGTGGTAAACTGTGGTCAATGTCATGAGACAAAGTATATGTAAACTGCTATATGGAAAGTGAATTTGCTCTGTAAATCCTCACCCAAATCACAATTAAAAAAAAAAAAAGAAAGAAAGAAATAAGCAAACAATTAGTGATAAGAATAAAGATTTTTATGGGGGGAAAAAAAAAAGAAAGAAAATGACAAGAATACAGAGTCACTGTACCAAAAAGAATTGGTCAGTATTCATCCATTTCAGGAGGTAGCATATGATCAAGATCCAGTGGTATTGAATGAAGAAGTCTAAGCTGCACTGAAGGAATTAACAATAAACAAGGCTCCAGGAATTGCCAAAATACCGTAGACATATTTCAATGAATGGGTACAGCATGCTGGAGGTACTCACTCATTTATTCCAAGAAATTTGGAAGACAGCTACCTGGCCACCCAACCAGAAGAGATCCATATTTATGCATATTCCAAAGAAAGATGATCCAACAGAATTTGGAAATTATCAAACAAAATCATTAATACGACATGGACGTAAAATTTTGCTGAAAATAATTAAAAAATGTTTACAGCATCTGTTGACAGAGAACTGCCGGAAATTCAGTTCAATTCAGAAGAAGGCATGGAATGAGGGATATCATTGGTGATGTCAGGTGAATTTTGGCTGAATGCAAATAATACCAGAAAGATGTTTACCTGTGTTTTATTGAGTGTTGTTGTTAATGTGCCATCAAGTCATCTCCAAATCATCGCGCGACCTTAAATACAACAGAACGAAACGCTGCCCTGGTCCTGTGCCAGCCTCACTGTCCTTACTATACCTGAGCCCATAGCTGCAGCCATCGTGTCTATCCGTCTCATTGACTGCCTAGGACCTTCCCCTCTTTGATTGACCCTGCGCTTTACCAAGCATCACATCCTTCTGCAGAGAATGATCCCTTTTGCCTCCATGACCAAAGTAGATGAGATGAAGTCTGGCCATTCTTGCTTCCAAGGAGCATTCCAGCTGTACTTCCTCCAGGACAGATTTGTTAGTCCTTTTAGCAGTCCACAGTACTTTCAGCATTCTTTGCCAACACCGCAACACAAAAGCATCAACTCTTCTTCGATCTTCTTTATTCATTGTCCAGCTCTCACATGCACATGGGGTGATTGAAAATACCGTGGCTTGGGTTAGATGCATCCTAATCTTCAAGGAGACATCTTTACTATTCAGCACTTGAAAGAGGTCTTTTGCAGCAGATTTGCCCAATGCAGTACATCTTTTGATGTCTTGACTGCTGTTTCCATTGAGGTTGATCATAGAACCAAGTAATGAGAAGTCTTTGACAACTTCATTCTTTTCTCCATCTATCGTAAAGGTGCTTATTGGTCCAGTTGTGAGGATTTTTGTTTTCTCTATGTGGAGGTGTAATCCATACTGTAGACTGTAGTCTTTAATTTTCATCAGTAAGAGCTCTAAGTCTTTCTCACGTTCAGCAAGCGAAGTCATATTGTCTGCGTATCGCAGGTTGTTAATAAGCCTTTCTCCCATCCTGATGCCACGTTCTTCTTCATATACTCCAGCTTCCCGGATTATTTGCTCATCATACAAGTTGATTAAGTATGGTGAAAGAATACAACCTTGACATACTCCTTTCCTGATTTTAAACCATGCAGTATCCCCTTATTGTGTTCGAACAACAACCTTCTGGTCTATGTACAGGTTCGTTGTGAGTACAATTAGTTGTCCTGGAATTCCCATTCTTCTCAATGTTATCCATAATTTGTTATGATCCACACATCGAATGCCTTTGCATAGTCAATAAAACACAAGTAAACATCTTTCTGGTATTCTTTGCTTTGAGCCAAGATCCATCTGACATCAGCTATGATATCACTTGCTCCATGTCTCCTTCTAAGGAGCTCTGGTAGTGTAGTGTCTAAGACATTTGACTGCCAACCAGAATGCTGGCGGTTCAAACCCACCAGCCACTCCTCGGAAGGAAGCCTGGGCAATCTACTTCCATAGTGATTCCGCCTCGGAAACCCAAGGAGGGGTTGCTATGAGTCACATTCGACTTAATGGCTGTGAGTTTGGTTTGGTACATCCTCATTTGAATCAAGCTTGCATTTCTGGAAGTTCTCAGTCAGTATACTGCTGCAACCATTTTTTAATTATCTTCAGTAAGAGCTTATTTGTGTGTGATATCTGTGATACTGTTCGATAATTTCACATTATGTGGGATCACCTTTCTTTGGAATAGGTACACATATGGATCTCTTCCAGTCAGTTGGCCAGATAGCTGTCTTCCAAATCTCTTGGCATAGCTGAGTGAGTGTCTGCAGCAGGGCATCCACTTGTTGAGACATCTCAGTGGGTATTGCGTCAATTCCAAGAGCCTTGTTTTTCACCAATTCCTTCAGGGCAGTTTTGACTTCTTCTTTCAGTACTATTGGTTCTTGACCATATGCCACCTCCTGAAATGGATGATCATCTACCAATTCTTTTTTGGTATAGTGACTCTGTGTATTCCATCCATCTTCTTTTGATATTTCCTGCATCATTCAACATATTGCCCATAGAATCTTCCAGTATTGCAATTTGAGGCTTATTTTTTCCTACAGTTCTTTCAGCTTAAGAAATGCCAATCATGTTCTTCACTTTTGATTTTCTAACGCCAACTCTTGCCACATTTAATTATAATAGTTGACTTTGTTTTCTCAAACTGCTCTTTGAAATCTTCTTTTCAGCTCTTTTATCCTGTTGATTCTTCCATTTGCTTTAGCTGCTCTCCATTCTAGGGCAAATTTCAGAGTCTCCTCTAACATCCACTTAGGCCTTTTCCTTTCCTGTCTTTTTAATGACCTTTTGCTTTCTTCATGGATGATGTTCTTGATGTCATCCCACAATTCTTCTGGTTTTTGGTCATTGGTTTTCATTGCATCAAATTTATTCTTTAAATGGTCTCTAAATTCAGGAGGGGGGGATAAAATCAAGGTCATGTTTTGGGTTTCGTGGCCTTGTTTTAGTTGTCTTCAGTTTCAACTTGAACTTGGATATGAGCAGTTGATGGTCTGTTCCACAATCAGCTCCTGGCCTTGTTTTCAGCTGAAGATATTGAGCTTCTCCATCACCTCTTGCCACAGATGTAGTCATTTTACATTCCTGTGTACTCCATTTGACAAAGGCCACATGTATAGCTGCCATTTGTGTTGTTGAAAAAAGGTATTTACAATGAATAAGTTGTTGGTTTTGCAAAATTCTGTCATGCAATCTGCAGTGTCATTTCTATCACCAAGACCATATTTTCCAACTACTGGTGATTCTTGTTTCCAACTTTTGCATTCTAATCATCAGTGATAATTAACAAATCTTGAGTGCGTGTTCGGTTGGTTTCAGACTGTAGAAGTTGGTAAAAATCTTCAATTTTCTCATCTTTGGCTTTGGTGGTTGGTGTGTAAATTTGAGTAATAGTAATATTAACTGGTCTGCCTTATAGGCATATGGATATTATTCCATCGCTGACAGCATTGTATTTCAGGATAGATCTTGAAACATCCTTTTTGATGATGAATGCCACCCCATTTCTCTCAATTTGTCATTCCCGGCATAGTAGATCATATGGTTATCTGATTCAAAATGGCCAAAACCAGTCCATTTCAGCTCTGTAATGCCTAGGAAATCAATCTTCATGTGTTCCATTTCATTTTTGACAACTTCCAATTTTCCTAGATTCATATTTTGTACATCCCACAATCCGATTATTAATGGACATTTGCAGCTGTTTCTTCTTGAGTTGTGCCACATCAGCAAAAGGAGGTCCTGAAAGCTTTACTCTATCTACATCATTAAAGTCTGCTCTATTCTGAGGAGGCAGCTCTTTATTAGTCACAGTTTGAATGTCTTCTGACCTATGGGGCTCATCCTCACACTATATCAGACAATGTTTCAGGGCTATTTTTCAGTAATATATCAGTGTTTCACCGCTATTCATAAAGTTTTCACTGGCCAGTTCTTTGAGAAGTGGATGGCATCTTCCTTCTTCCGAGTGTTTCTTAGGGTGGAAACTCCGCTGATACCTGTCCACCCTGGCTAACCCTGTTGGCGCCTGAAACATTGGTAGCACAGCTTTCAGTTACACAACAAGATACAGCCACTACAGGACAATAAACTGACAGACTAGTTCATCTCCCTTAGCTGTTCTAAACTGCTCTACTTCCACTTCTTGGCCTTCCCTACCGGTTCTGGCCCTCCAAAAGCTGTCTGCCACCGCCTTCTGGCCTTCCCTACCAGTTCTGGCCCTCCAGAAAGCCGTTTGATTGACTCTGCAAAGGCATTTGACTGTGTGGTTCATAACAAATTATGAATAGTGTTGTGAAGAATGGGTATACCAGAATACTTAATTGTGCTCATGAGGAACCTGCACCTAGACCAAGAGGCAGTCATTAGAATAGAACAAGGGGGTACTAAATGGTTTAAAATAAGTAAAGATGCACATCAGAGTTGTATCCTTTTACCAGTGTGTCTGCTGAGCAAATAATTGGAGAAACTGGACTATATGAAGAAAAATGTGGCATCAGGTTTGGAGGAGGACTCATTAAAAACCTGCGATATGCAGATGACACAACCTTGCTTGCTGAAAGTGAAGAAGACTTGAAGCCTTACTGATGAGGATCAGACACTACAGTCTCCAGTATGGATTATACCTCAATATAAAGAAAACAAAAATCCTTACAACTGGACTGGTAAGTAACATCATGACAAATGGAGAAAAGATTGAAGTTATCATGAGTTTCATTTTACTTGGATCCACAATCAATCCATACGGAAGCAGCAGTCAGGAAATCAGATGATGTGTTGCACTGGGCATATCTACTGTAAAAGACCTCTTTAAGGCGTTAAAGAGCAAAGGTGTCTCCTTGAAGACTAAGGTGCACCTGACCCAAGAGTTGATGTTTTCAATATGCATGTGAAATCTGGACCATGAATAAGGAAAACTGCAGAAAAATTGATGCATTTGAATTGTGGTGTTGGTGAAGAATACTGAAAATGCCATGGATGGCCAGGAGAACAAACAAATCTCTCTTGTAAGAAGTACACCCTGAGTGCTCTTTAGAACCAAGAATGCCAGACTTTGTCTCATGTACTTTGGTCAGAAGGCACTGGTCACTGGAAAAGGATATCATGCTTGGTAAAGTGGATGGTCAGTGAAAAAGGGGAGGCTCTTCAATGAGATGGAGTGACACAGCAGCTGTGACGATGGGCTCAAGCACCACAAATATTGTAAAGATGGTGCAGAAGCAGACAGTGTTTCATGTTGTTTTACATACGGGTCCTATGAGTCAGAGCTGAATCAACAGCACCTACCAACAACAACATATGAAATTCTTTAATGTGGGAATATAATTACTTAGGGTTTTGTTTGTTTGTTTGTTTTATGAATACTCTGATAAACATCCTTAAAGAGAAATATTTATGTACATTTCCTGAGCAAAAATTATTAGATGAGGTGTTACTTGATCAAAAGTGTCTACGTTTTCAAACAATTTTTTATATAGATATTTGAAAGGAAAATATATCTAATAGAATTTTTTGTGTTATGGAGGTTTTCTTTTGTGTTTTGTTTTTAAATATAATTATAGATTTTAGTTTTCAGCACAGATATTGGGAAACTAGTTTCAACAAACAGATGCCCCATTGGAGGCACTCACTCAGTTATGCCAAAAGATTTGGAGGACAGCTACCTGGCCAACTGACTGGAAGAGATCCATATTTGTGCCCATTCCAAAGAAAGGTGATCCCACAGAAT
>NW_006928607.1:0-545 GCF_000298275.1 Orycteropus afer afer
GGGCTGGCGCGGGATCGGGCAGTGTTTCGTTCTGCTGTGCACGGGGTCGCTATGAGTCGGAAATGACTCACGGCACCTAACAACAACAACATTCCTTGGAAGGAAGATTGGGCAATCTACTTCCATAGTGATACTGCCTAGGAAACCCAAGGAGAGGTTGCTAAGAGTCGGATCTGACTTGATGGCCGTGAGTTGTTGTTGTTTTTTTTTTTTTTGCTTCCATGGGCATTGATTGTGGACTGAAGGAAAATGAAATCTCTACTTTATAGATGTAGAACCTGAGGTTCAGAGAAGTTAGGGACTCCCCAAAGCCACACAGCTGGTAAGTGGTACAGCAGGGACTAGAGTCAAGGTAGGCTGGGTCTGCTGTGCTGGGCTGTGAGGTGAGGGTGTGGGGGTGCCATGGAAGAGGGTTGTCAGGCTTTGCAAAGACTGCAGGGTCCCCTGCGCAGGGTTTCAGTCCTGCTTTGTGGCTCATTTGCTCTGTGACCCTGGAAGTTGGGGAACTCCCCTGACCCAGCCAGGTGCCCTGGGACATGTGGGGG
>NW_006928607.1:2655-3859 GCF_000298275.1 Orycteropus afer afer
TGCTGTGTGGAAAATGAATTTCCTCTGTCAATTTTCACCCAAATCACAATAAAAATGTATAAGGAATAGAAAAAAGACGTGGATGGAGTAAAGCTTTCAGGACCTTCATTTGCTGATGGGGCATCACTCAAAATGGGAAGAGCTGCAAACATCCATTAATAATCAGAATGTGGAATGTACACGGTGACTGTGGTGTATCCTCAATCAAATCCCTTTTGAGATGGACAGAGAGACTGGGAACGGAGACGACAAAGAACGGGAGAGAGATGCCACGCGGACATCGCGAAGGCACTGAGGGATGTCGGAGACAGAAAAACAGACAAATCTTTCCAGAAAACTAAAGTAGAGCTACCGTACAACCCGGCAATCCCACGCCTAGGTATAGACCCAAAAGATCCAAAAGACTTGAAAGCAGAGATTCAAAGAGACTTGCCCACCACTGTCCATTGCAGCACTATTCACAGAAGCCAAGAGGTGGAAACAACTTAAATGTCCATCAACAGATGCACGGATAAACAAAATGTGCTTCCTACATACGATGGAATTCTTCTCCGCCAGAAGATATTTTGCTGAGCGAAATAAGCCAATCATCAAAGGACAAATATTGTTTGAGCTCATTTATATAAAAACACAAGAATAGGCAAATATATAGAGCCCCAAGTTTATCAGCTATGATGGGCTCAGGTGTAGGAAGGATTGTGAGGCTGGCCCAGGATGGGGCAGTGCCACGTTCTGTTGGACATGGGGTCGCTGTGGGTCAGAGCCACCGTGATGGCACCTAACGATAACAGGAGTGTGTGTGGGGGGAAGGGGTGTCAACAGTGCTGGAAAGACTGCATTTAAGGGCAGATTGCACAGCTGATTACTGTAATTGCTGTAAATTGTACATCTGCAAAAAGTTGAACTGGCAAAAGTTGTTTAATACATGTATTTGCAACAATGACAAGAGTAGGTGATGAGGCTGCTACATACAACCAAACACCTCATGGGATTTGGTTCCCTGGTTTGGAGGTTTGGGGTCATAGTTTCATGGGACGTCCCAGTTAACTGGTCTCACGGCGTCTCTGTTCCTCCTCCTAGTTTGTTTGATGGTTCCTAGAGCCTTAAAAGCTGGCAATCAGTCATCCTAGGCACAATTGGTCCCTGCTCACCTGGAGAAACAGGAAGGAGTCAGGAATAGAAGGAGGAGATGGAATGTGTGGCT
>NW_006928607.1:4304-5144 GCF_000298275.1 Orycteropus afer afer
TCATCAGTGTCACTGGGCTGTACATGCGGAAACCGTTGGCTGGGGAACATTGTTTGGAAATATTCCCAACAACAAAATAAAATTTAGGAGGAAAAGAATCTTTCCCCAGAGCTGACAAGAGCGCACCTTCCTCTAGAACCAGTGCCCTGCATTTGGGTTTCTAGCTTTTGAAACCCCTGAGAAAATAAACTTATTTTTTAAAGCCATCTACTTGTAATATTTCTGTTAGTAACACCAAGAATTTAAGCTTCCAAATTTCAAAGGCCCACAGTCTTTGCATCAACCGATATAAGCATGTGGTTCTTCTCCTTTGTTTTATTTATGTGGTGGATGACATTGATTGTTTTTCTAATGTTGAACCATCCTTGCATACTTGATATGAACCCCATTTGGTCATAACGAATGATTTTCTTGATATGTTGTTGGAGTCTATTGGCTAGGATTTTGCTGAAGACTTTTTTTTTTTAATCTATCTATCTATTTATATTGTGATTTGGGTGAAAATTTACAGAGCAAATTCACCTTCCATACAGCAGTTCACACACACTTTGTCTCATGACATTGGCTACAATTTACCACAATGCAACAGCTCCCTTCCCACTTCCACCCCATAGTTACCTCTTCCCTGTGTCCATCCCTCCAGGCACTCCTGCCCCCCGAGCTGTCTCCCTGTGCATAAGCAGCTGTTCTTTCTCCCATGATTGTTCTCTCCAAGGAGTGTATCTACCTCAAGTAAATGTTCAATTCATATGCCTGTCTTTTGTTTGGCTGGAAGCCACAGGTGTGGGTTCAATTCCAAACCTGAAGGGCAGCTAGGGGCCATAGTCTCAGTGGTTCCAC
>NW_006928607.1:5244-5747 GCF_000298275.1 Orycteropus afer afer
ATGGTGTACCAGTCGCTAGGACTGATTGTTTCCATGAATTTTTTGTTTCCCTCATCCTTCTTTGCTCTGGAGGAGGAGAGACCCATCATTGCATCTAGATGGCCGCTCGCAAACTTTTAAGATCCCAGTCACTACTTGTCAAAGTAGGAGGTGGAACAATGATTTGTGTAGTATGTTATGCCAATTGAGCTTGATGTCCCCTGTGTCTATGGTCCCAACCCCAGAGTTTCAACTATTCGGTCCCTCTGGGTAGCTGGCCGTGACCAAGAAATGACTACAGCCTAGTCCCTTGTCAGCTCTACTATACACCTGGGAATTAAGATCATACAAATACACTTATAGGACCATTGTCTGCTAACCCTATACATAGTCTTGGGTACACTCCCCATTTCATAGACATACCTAATAGTTATGTCCACCCATCTATCCACCCATATACCCATGTTTGCCTTCACTGAGTGCAGGACTACATGTGCAAAAGGGTTCATCTTTGTTGTCTGTAC
>NW_006928608.1:0-557 GCF_000298275.1 Orycteropus afer afer
TAGCAGTCAGATGCCTTAAGCACTGTGCCACCAGAGCTTCTTCAGCCAAATGATAGGCAGGCCTATAAGGTGAACAGTAGTATGAGGAGGGTATGCACTCATTAGAACAAACAAGCATATGAGATCAAGGGGACAGCATTTGCCCTGGGATAGAGCTAGGAAGGTGGGACAGGATGGGAAGGAAGGAGGAAGGAAAGGGAGGAAGTGGGAAGAATGCTGTTACAATGTGGAGAGCATAGTAAATGTCACAAAACAGGATGTGTATAGGTTGTTGAATGGAAAACCAATTTGCTCTGTAAACTTTCATCCAAATCATAATTACAAAACAAAAAAATAGGTGTCAAAGTCTTACCCCTATCTTTTTTAAAAGAATTTTATGGTTTTAGTTCTTATATTTAGGTCTTTGATCCATTTTGAGTTAGTTTTAATATATGGTGTGTGGTATAGGTCCAGATTCATTGTTTTGCTGGTGGAAATCCAGTTGTCTGAGAACCATTCATTAAAAAGACTATTTTTTCAAAAAGAAGGTGGGGACCAGGTTTGCTGGTCCAATAGAG
>NW_006928608.1:1039-1575 GCF_000298275.1 Orycteropus afer afer
TAAAAAAAAAAAAAAAAAAAAAAAAGACTATTTTTTCCCATTGGATGGACTTAGCACCCTAGTAAAAAAATCTATTGACTATAGAGGTATGGATATATTTCTGGACTCTCAATTATATTCCATTGCTCTGTGTATCTGTTCCATAATTCATCTGTCAGTTTGTCATACTGTGTTGTCTTGAGTGTTGGCTGTATTTCTAGAAGCTATACCACCAGTACTTCAAATACCAGCAAGGTCACCCATGGTGGACAAGTTTCAGTAGAGCTGCCAGACTAAGATAGACTAGGAAAGAGGACCTGACAACCTACATCTGAAAAAATTGAACAGTGAAAATGTTATGAATAGCAGCAGAACATTGTCTGATATAGCACTGGAAGATGAGCTCCTCAGGTTGGAAGGCACTCAAAATAAGACTGGGGAAGAGATAACTTCTCAAAGTAGAGCTGGCATTAATGACGTGAATGAAGCAAATTTTGGGGGACCTTGATTTGCTGATGTGGAATAACTCAAAATGAGAAGAAACAGCTGCAAACATC